>NW_007260576.1:649168-714877 GCF_000164805.1 Carlito syrichta | reverse complement strand
CTCCAACCCAAAAAAAAAAAAAAAAAAAAGATTCTCCCAAAACACACAAATGCATGGACACTGAACAAGATGATGCTGAACAACTCCTGGGTCAACGCAGATATCAAAGCAGAAATTAAAAGATTCCAAGAAACAAATGAAAACAAAGACACACCCTACCAAAACATCTGGGATAACATGAAATCAGTACTAACAAAGGAATTCATAAGTCTCTGCCCACACATCAAGAAAATAGAAGGATCACAAGTTAATAACCTAACAAATTACCTAAGGAGACTGGAAAGGCATAACCACCAAAACCCTAATTTCAGCAGAAGAATTCAGATCAACAAAGTAAAAGTCCAAACATGGGTCATAGATAACAAAAATGACATGGAAAAAAATTAATGAAGCAAAAAGTTGTTTCTTTGATTGATGGAACCATAGCCAGATTGACCAAGAAAAAGAGAGAAAAAGTCCAAATCTGAAATGCAAAAGATCAAGTCACAACTGACCTTAAAGAAATACAAAAGATTATTAGAGATTACTATGCACAGCTGTGTGGAAACAGACTCAAAAACTTAAATGAAATGGAGGACTTTCTGACATCACACAGCTTCCTAAAGTTGAAATAAGAAGAAATTGAGACCCCAAATAGACCAATAACAACTGAGAAAATTAACTCTATCATAAGAAAACTGCCTACAAAAAATAAAAATAAAAAGCCCTGGACCTGATGACTTTCCAGTGGAATTCTACAAAACATACAAAGAAGGAGCTGATTCCAATCCTATTCAAAGTATTTCTGACAATTGAGAAAGAGTTCTCCCCAAATCATTTTAGGAAGCTAATGTCACACTGACACACAAACCAAGTAAAAATTCAACAAAGCAAGAGAACTACAGTCCAATAACGCTGATGAACATAGATGCAAACATTCTCAAAAAGATTCTAGCAAATCTGATCCAACAGCACATCTCAAAAATTATCCACAATGACCAAGTAAGTTTCATTCCCAGGATGCAAGGCTGATTCAATGTCCACAAGACCATAAATGAAATTCAATAGATCAATAGATGTAAAAACAAGAACCACATGTTTATATCATTAGATGCAGAAAAAGCTTTTGACATAATCCATCATTCCTTTTTTATAAAAACCTTGAACACCTAGGCATAGAGAGAACACACTTCAAAATGGTAAGAGCCCTATATTATAAACCCACAGCCAACATATTGCTAAGCAGTCAGAAATTGGAAGCATTTCCCAAACCTCTCACCATAAACAAAAATCAACTCTAAATGAATCAAAGACCTAAATGTAAAACCTCAAGCTAAAGTATCTTAGAAAACACAGGAGACACTCTTACAGAAATAGGAATAGTCCATTAATTCCTGATCAAAACCCCAAAAGTCAATGATACAAGAGATAAGATAGACAAGTGGGACCTTATCAAACTGAAATGCTTCTGCAAAACAGAAGAAACCATCAAGAGAGTGGGGAGACAGCCCAAAAGTGGGAAAAATAAGTATTTGCTAACTGTATATCTGACAAAGGCCTAACATTCGGGATCTACAAGGAACCCAAATGTGCCAAATGGAAAACAAAACAAAACAAAAATAAAAACAGCCTCATTAAAAAGTGAGCAAAATATATGACTAGACAATTCTCAAAAGAAGACTTATAGCCAACAGATATATGAAAAAATAAGCCCACTAATTATCAAAGAAATGCAAATCAAAACCATGCTGGGATACCACCTAACTCCAGTCAGGATGGCCATCATTAATGACTCAAAAAAACCCCCAGATACTAGACAGGATGGGGGGAAAAGGGAACGCTTCTACTCTGTTGTGGGGAGTGTATACTAGTACAATCTCTGTGGAGAACAGTGTGGTGATTTCTAAAAGAATTAGAAATTTACCTTCCATATAACCCAGAAATCTCCCTTCTGGGAATATACCTGGAGGAACTCAAATCATTCTCCAAAAATATACCTACACATGCTTGTTTATAGCAGTACTATTCACAATAGCCAAAACTGGACCCAACCATGCTGCCATTGAAACTAGACTGGATTTAAAAAATGGGGTACATATAAATGATAGAATATTATGATGTCATAAAGAAGGAAAAAGTATGAATTTATGACAACTTGAATGAATTTAGAATCTATCATATTTAGCAACCTATCACAGAAACAAAGAACTGTGTACCTCATGTTCTCACTCATAAGCAGAACCTGAGCATTTATCATAATACTCTAAGAAAGTCAGTAGCGAGACACTTCCAGGGTTAGGGATGGCACATGACATCAATAAGGTTATCTGATCTTAAATCAGTTGAAGAGGGAACCAAAGGGAGGCCCAACTTCATCTGTACAATGACCACTTATATACCTAATCATGAATCATACCACGTATCTTTAAAAAACAGTGTACTATATCTTAGCCTCCTAGCCCACAAATGTTAAACATTTTCTTTCCAAAGCACTTTACTTGTGCAATGCAATAGAGGAACAATTCAATGAAGGATTCATGGAGAAATAATTTAATTATTTGATGAAATGTTTAAGTGACACTTGGTGGAGTCAATATTTTATATTGGATCTAGTAGGTCAAATTTAAAGCTATAAAAACACAAATAAAACCTTGTTTTTCTCAATCAATATTACTCTGCCCCAGGGCAATTTACAACTGAAAAGATGTAGAAACCTTTTTAGACAACTATTTTGAGTGGAATAAATATGTTTTCTAAATTATCAAACTGTCTCCTATCATATTTTTATGAAAATATTTTTGGACATGATTTATTTTAATTTATTGAGATGTACTTTAAGGATTGTTGACAACCTATGCATGTGTTCTCAAATTCTGACCCAGTCTTAACACTTCTTGAGAAAAATATAAAAATTATAATGTTATTGTAAAGCACTTTATTGCAATAGCATTCATTTTACTCATCATTATGGCCAACTACATCATTAAAGAAAGACATCAGAATTTATTAATTTAGGTGTGTCATCTGTTTTTGCCTTAATTATTTTATTTTACTTATTTATTTTTTGCCATATCCACAATCTCTTTCTTTCTTTTTTTTTGTTGTTGTTGCTGTTTTTGGTTTTTTTGAGTAGGAGTCTCAGCTCAGACTGGAGTGCAGTGGCCTCTCCCAGCCACTGCATCCTCGACCTGCTGGGCTCAGGGGATCCTTCTGCCTCAGCCTTCCAAATAGCTGGAACTACAGGCCTGCGCTACCACACCCGGCTAGTTTTATTTTTATTTTTATTTATTTATTTATTTATTTATTTATTTATTTGAGTTGAAGTCTCACTCTGTCGCTCAGACTGGAGTGCAGTGGCCACTCCCGGCCACCGCAGCCTCGACCTGCTGGGCTCCGGCGATCCTTCAGTCTCGGCCTTCCAAGTAACTGGAACTACAAGCAAGCACTACCACGCCTGGCTAATTTTTGATTTGTTGTAGAGATGAGGTCTCACCAAGTTGCCCAGGCAGGTCTCGAACCCGTGGGCTCAGGCAATCCACTCACCTCAGCCTCCCAAGGCATGGGATTACAAACTAAGCCACCGAGCCCAGCTGCCTTAATTATTTTTAGTTAATGTTAATATCTAAAGCAGGCAGAGAAAATATTATTTAAAGAATTGTTGTGATTTCTGAAAGAACTAGAAATTGACATTCCACATGACCCAGCAGTACCTCTATTAGGAATATACCCAGAGGAACTCAAGTCATTCTACCAAAAAGATACCTGCACATGCATGTTTGGTGCAACTCTATTCACAATAGCAAAATCATGGAACCAACAATGCTGCCCATCAAAGCTGGACTGGATTTAAAATGCACATATATACAATGGAATATAATGCAACCATAAAGAAGGACAAACATATGGACTCCGCAGCAACTTGGATGGATTTAGAGTCGATCATACTCAATGATCTATCAGAGAAACAAAGAACAAAATACCATATATTCTCACTCATAAGCAGACCTTGAACAATTATCATAATACTATAAGAAAGGGATTGACAGTAGTGGGAAACTGCCAGGGGAGGGAAGGGTGGTATTGGCAGTTAAGAGAAACTCCCAGGGGAAGGAGGGGCACACTCATCAACAAGGGTACCTGCATAATGAACATTTGTATATCTAACGCTCAATTATACACCCATGTTTAAAATAAAGAAAAAAATTGTTTATCAGCATCATGACATGTGAAATAATGCTTAATATATAGTAACGTGAAATTTTTAGAGTAGAAAGAATTCAATATTTTTGTGTGTGCATATAAGTATAATAAATGCTAGAGAAACTAGTTGGGTGTAAAAAATAGATTAGCCAGATAATAGGAATCAATAAAGGAATAAATCCAGGGCTTCTGAGGTTCCCAGAACACTGTTCAGTGCAAAATACATAAGAGATAACACTAAGGAATAAAAAGTCATGTGACATGTAATAAAGGATCATCTTTTGTTTAGAGGGCTCCAAGACAAGTTGTCTTTCTAGTGGAGGGTCATGTTTTAGCTAAGGTACAGAGTAGAAAGGGAGTTGAGTGAAGAGGTTAAAACTAAGCGTAGTTGACTTAAAATGAAGTAAAATTCCTAAGAGTTGGTATTGGTGGAATATGTGTAGCAATGGATTGTTGGGACAGAAAAGGGAAATGTGTAAAGTGATAACATGGCAGAGAACATGCTTCCACTTTAGTATAAATTAAGAATAATAAACATGTTAAGTTTAGTAGGCACAAAGTGACTCTAAAGAAATAGTTTATGATTTTATCTGGTCAATGTTAGATTTACAACATTCTGTGTGTTGAGATATCATGAGTCGAATTTCAAAATTTAGAGCAAGGTGACTTGTATTTTTTAGTTTTGAACTTTATTTATTTGAAATTGAATGTATGACATTATTATATTCTCCAAAGACTGTCAAAAGAATTTTTTAAAAAAAATTCATTAGACTGACATATGGTTGCCTTTAGTTACAGTAGTGCTAATACCCTAATGAGGGCAAATACTACTACCAATGGGTTTAAAACGGTAGGGAAAAAAGTGATTATTTTACCATAAATGCAATTCGTTATTGACAACAAATTCATTAATCCACCATTTTTAGACTTATAGATTTATATTGACTGAAAAAGACTTCTTTAACTAAGACAATTGCTTATGTTAAATGAGGTATCTGTTATCAGGCTAGTTAGATATTCCCAAATGGGTCTATAAAATTATATTTGTGGTTAAAGAAAAAAAAAAGTATATAGATTCCTTTATAAACCACAATTAAGATGTAGCTTTATTAATACTTAAGCCTAGTGCTATATTGTCATTTATCATAATTTATAGTACATTGCAGGCATTTAGTTAATATTTTGTTAATTAAATGAAAAATAAACGAAAAAAATGATACCTTGTGAATACACAAAAGACTTTGGATTGTATTAGCAATCACATCTGAAATTTGAAAAGCTGTGTGAGCTTGCAAAAATGTCAGATTTTTTTCTAATTTTCTTTCTGATTTTTATTTTATGCAAAAGCAAAAATATAATCAATACAAAGAAAATACAATTTTAAAAATTCCTGACTATCCTACCAATGAAAGTGTTTGCTTTTCTGATTATTTTCCAGTGTGTATACATTTTATATTGCCAAAATCATGATGTTGCTGAAATTGTGTTCCTTATTCTCATAGCAATTTATTTCCTGTATATAACTCAAGTTCTTGCATTCTTCAATAGTTTAAGAATACGAAAGGGAAATATCAACACAAATATTAAGCATTTTAATAATCCCGGTTTTAATCTTATTATCCTGAACACTTCAATCTCTTGTTTTTTTTGTAAGTTCTGAGAATCTTCTGGGATTCCCTACATGTTTCTTATGAATCATTTTTGTCACACTGGTTGATAACATCACACTTTCTTAATTTTCTTTCTACCTCACTTGTAGTTTCTTCTCATTCTCATTGTTTTGTTAATCTTCTTTTCTTTTTCCTCTTAATGTCTTTAGTTCTACCATTGTTTTCTGTATCAATACTCAATCTCCTTTAGTCTCGATGCTTTAAAAGTCATCAATTGCTACACACACACACACACACACACACACACACACACACACACACACATCTTCATTCTACTTTTCTCATTAAAAATCTAGCTTTATATAACCAACTGCTTACCAAACATCCCTGTTGCAATATTTAATAGACATTTCAGTATTAACCTGTCTACATCTGAATTACTGATTCTTCACTTACACAGTTTTTCTGTTTTAGTTGATAGAAGCTCCATTCTTCCAATTGCTACAGCTAGAATCTTAAAGTAATTCATCATTTCTGTCTTTCTCTTAGGTCTTGCATTCAATTTTGTATGAAACGATCTGCTTAACCTTAACGATATATCCAGAAATAAGTCAATTCTCAGATTCTTCACTTCTGTCATCTTGGTTCATGGCACCATGATTTTAGACCCTCTGATTCTTAAATGGTCTCCTTTACTTCTTCTTTTGTGAGTTTACAATTAATTCTCAATGCAGAAACCTCTTGCAGAGTAAGGCTATAGAAACATAAATAAGCTCATTTAACTTTTCAAAACCAAACAAAAGCTTGACATTTCGCTCAGAATTTAAAGCCAAAATTTTTATAATAGCCAACAAAGCACCACATCATATGACAACCTCCTGTATGTTGTGATAAAGGCAGTGGATTCTTTTTGTGCCTCAAACAGGAACTTGCCACAGACAGTCTCATTGTCGTGCATTGACACTGTGAATTTCCCTTTATGTGGAATGCTCTCCCCCAAAATGTCTTCATTCTCTCATCATAACATGGTCCAATATAACTTCTTCTTTCATCTGCATCACTTACCACACTTTAATGGTTGTCAGGTTTACTGATTTATGAATATTATTTATTGTATTTCCTTCTTGCTCATTAAGGGGAAGGATTCTTACTTGTTTTCCTCATAGATATATTTCAAGCAGTGACTGGCACATACAAGCACACATAAAGTGCTTACAATATCTGTTAAATATATAAGTTGATAAATGAATATTCAAAGAATGCATACTAACGTGTTTCCCTAGGCACCAGTCCTTCTGCTAGGGCACACTTCTGCTTCTCTTTCATGGAAACTGGTGCTTTCTGCTTCATCAATGTCAATACTAAATATTCCACAAATCACACAACCAGCTCACCAAAATCAAAGATACCAAGCTTTTAAGGATTTTCTCATAACATAAGGGAAACTTCTTTTTCAATCATTTGACACTCCTCGAGGGATCCCAAAGCAGAGCTTTTTGTGCTACAATGCCTATAGAATATTTGAACAGTTTTAAAGAAATGGTTTGTTCTGCAGACATTTTTGTCTTTCAGTACAAAGACCTACAAGTCAGGGACCCAGGACAGATTCAAGTAGTAGACAACATAATGAATCCTCAGAACCATAAAGTTTCACTTCTGAGTCATTTGGAGCCTTGGTTCTTATAAATGTAGAGTAGGTTTTGCCCAAGAGATTTGCTATTCCTGTACATGAATCAACATGTAACTGGCAAGAAAAATATATGTGTTTGATGGTCTCTATAAAAACATTCCTTACATTTAACTGTTTCATTCCAAGGTCAAGCCTCCTAAGAAGAAATACTCAACAAAAATATTAAAATGACGATGGTAAGTTCTTCTCCATTCAAATTTCATGGCAAAACTAAAGGACCTCACAGTTTAGGAGCAAACTATATTGGACAATGACTATCCACTTGGTGATTCACTGAGTGTCAAATGTTTTATTTTTGAACCAACTACTATATAAGTTGAATTAACAACTATATAAGTTGAACTACTATATATGTTGAACTTCTATATAGATATGTACTACTATAAGTTGAACTACTATATATACTGAACTACTTACGATGTAAGTTGAATCAATAACTACTATATAAAGGGCACAGGATTGCTGGTATATTATTTTCTCTTATTAAACTAGGTACTTTGATGGGCACTGATGAAATAACCAATGTCGACTATATCTTATATCTTTTTAAGGAGTGAGTATCCTTCTCTACCCAGAGCTTTATCAAGGAGGTTATGGAAAATTTTAGTGTGAAGAAATGGCACTACATCAAATAGTCCATATTATGTTAATTTTTGTCACTAATTTCAGATGTTAGCAAACTTTATTTTAAAATTATAATATATTATAGAATATATGACAAATTTGTGTCATACTTGGTTAAAATAATCTTAGGTATACATACTTCTTTGTGGAATTTCTCAAGTTATTTAATAATCAAATGTACTTTTTTAACCTACAAATAGTGAATGTAGAATAAAGTATTTCCAAACTTTCTAGCCACAAAACACTTAAAAAATACTCCAAGCAGAACATTTTATCAAATAATTCAAAAAATGCTATTAAATAATACTCATAATATTTTTATTATTATATATGTTAATGATTTAATTTTTGATGTTACTTACACCAGCAGTTTTTATTTTTTTTTTTAAACAGGAAACAAACATAGTGCTAGATGTATGACTCTGATATTGTCCATTCCATTCTAAAAAGTTTTGGAACTTTTGGCACAAAAAGTTTTGGAAAAGCTGGAAATCAGATTCCAGTGAAGGAATTTTGACAATTGAGCTTTAAGGCTTTTGAATTTCATGACTGAAGCTCTACTCCTGGTGTGATAAGCGTCAGGGCACAATAGCAATATGATTCAGTAAAACTTTGGCTTGCACTTTAATCTGCCAGCTCTGGTGAAAGAAAATAAAGCAGACTCAGCAAAAGTTACTAAGAAGGCAATAATGGTGAGTTACAAGAAGAAACAGAGAAAACAGTCTTTAAAATATATTTACAGCTGGGCTCGGTGGCTCAGCCTGTAATCCCGCGCCTTTGGGAGGCTGAGGTGAGTGGATTGCCTGAACCCGCGGGTTCAAGACCCGCCTGGGCAGCGAGACCTCATCTCTACAATAAATCAAAAAATCAGCCGGGCGTGGCAGCACATGCCTGTAATTCCGGCTACTGGGAAGGCTGAGGCGGAAGGATCGCCGGAGCCCCAGCAGGTTGAGGCTGCGGTGGCCGGGAGCGGCCACTGCACTCCAGTCTGGGTGACAGAGTGAGACTCCAACTCAAAAAAAAAAAAATAAATAATAATAATAATATATATATGTGTGTGTATATATATATATTTACATATATTTTATTTTTATTTTATTTTAAAGATGTGGGGTACGATTTAGTATTAGGTATGCAAGTGGTCATCGTACAGGTAAAATTTGGGCCTCCCTTTGGATCCCACTTAGCCTGGTTTTAGATCTGGTATGCTTATTGATGTTGCGCCCCCTCAGTCCCTGGCAGTGTACACTACTGCCAATCCCTTTCTTATAGTATTATAGTAAATGTTCATGGTCCACTTATGAGAGAGACCATGTGGTATTCAGTTTTGTTTCTATAATAGATCACTGAGTATTATAGACTCTAAAGCCATCCAAGTTGCTGTGAAGTTCATATGTTTTTTCTTCTTTAAGGATGTGTAATATTCCGTCATGTGTATGTACCACATTTTTAAAATTTAGTCCAGTTTTGATGGGCATCATGATTGATTCCATGTTTTTGCTATTGTGAATAGTTCTTTCATAAACACGTATGTGCATGTATCTTTTTTGTGGAATGATTTGAGTTCCTCCAGGTATATTCCCAGTAGGGAAATTTGGGGTCATATGGAAGATCAATTTCTAGTTCTTTTAGAAATCATCACACTGTTTTCCATAGAGGCTGAACTAATTTGCCTTCCCACTAGCAATGTCGAAACGTTCCTTTTTCTCTGCATCCTCACCAGCATCTGTTATTTTCTGTTTTATTAGTGATTTTAATCAACTTTGACAACCTGTGAAGTAACTTGTGGGCTGAGGATTTCCCACTCAAGTTGGAAATAGGTCACGTAATAAAGGCAATTTTACTAGATAAGTTGTCAGGGGGAAAAAGCTAGATGAAATGGGTTACATAAAAAATCTGAAAAAAAAAAGAATTAAAAGAATGTGTAGTTTTCTCTTTCAAGCAATGTCATTCCAACTTTAGTATATAAAAGTATTTCATATAATTGAACATGAGGGAGATCCCAGAAAACTGGGTTTATGTTTTGGAGAGCAGGCCCTTTGCAGTCCACTTGGAATTTGTTCCTCCAGATCAAAAGATCAGCCAAAGGTTTTTTTTGTGAGTTTCAGGAAGGTTGCCTCACAATTTGCTGAAGAAACATCCACAGCTGTGGCAAGCAAGTGACTGGTTTTTCCACCATAACAACATACCTACCCATTATGTTCAGTAATTGACAGTTTTTGGCCAAAAATGGCATGATTCCCAAGCCTCACCCTCCCTATTCACCTGATCTCACCCCAAGTAACGTTTTTGTTTCCCCAAATGAAAAAACATCCTCAAAGGGTAACATTTCATCAATGTAGAAGAAATGAAACAAAAAACAGCAAAAGTAATAAAAGTCATCAAACTTGATGAGTTCAAACACTGTTTTGAGCAGTGGAAAAAGCTTCTCGACAGGTGTACTGCATCAAAGAGAACATTTTGAAGGCGACTGAAGTTTATACATGAAATAACAAATACACATTTTTTAATAAATCAATTCTGGGAATTTTGGATCTCCCCTCGTATCCTAAAAGTACATTAATCTTCATTGTATATTTCAATTTTTACAATAAAATTGCACTTTTAAAAAACAAGTTGCTTTGTAATATATCTTCTCAGTAGAGAAAGTTCTTAAACCCTTGCTGCCTCCTGTTATGATGGCTATTACTGAATAAACTAAAGGTAAATATTGGCAAGAATGTATAGAAATTGAAGCCCTAACATATTGTTGGTAGAAATGTAAATAGATGTGGCTACTCTGAAAAACAGTATGAGGAATTAAAAATAGAGCCATCATGTAAACCAGCAGTTCAAATTTTGTGTATATATCCAATAAAATTAAAATCAGCATCTTTAGACATCTGCACCCCCATGTGCACTGCGTAATTTTTACAAGCCCTAATAGGGAAAAATATGAATGTCTATTGACAGATAAATGAAAATAAATGGAAAAGAAAGTATGGTATATCTGTGTGTACACACACACACACCTCTATATATATGCCATATGTATAAATAAAAAGTCACACACACATATGTACACACACACACAATGGAATATTAGCTTTAAAAAATGAGGAAAACCTACCCTTTGCAACACCATTTAGACACCTAGAGTACCTTGTGAAGTAAGCCAGTCACAGTAGGACAAGTACTGCATGATTCCACTTTATGAGTTAGCTATACGAATCAAACTTATCAAAGCAGAGTATAGGCTGGGCACAGTGGCTCACACCTATAATCCTAACACTTTGGGAGGCCAACCAGAAAGGATTACTGGAGCCCAGGCAAGACCAGCCTAGGCAATAGTTAGGCCTCCTCTACCAATAATTTAAAAAATTAGACAGTGGGGCATAGTGACATGTGCCTATAGTCTCACTTACTTGAGAGACTGAAGTGGAAGTGTCACCTGAACCAAGGAGATGGAGGTCGCAGTGAGCCATGATCCTGCCACTGCACTCCAACTTGACGACAGAGTGAGCCTTCAATGAAAAACAAAAACGAAAAACAAACACAAACAAAGCAAAACAAAACAAGCAGAGCATAGAATGAAGGGAGAGGAAAAAACGTGAAACTGTTGCTGGATGGCTGGTTGTGGGATTTCAGCAATGCAAACTAAATAAGCTCTAGAGATCTACTGTACTATGCAGTAGCTCCAGTTAACACCAGTGTTGTGCATTTTAAAATATGTTAAAAGGTGAAGACGGGATAACTTTGCTGCAGGAGCACCGCGTGCCTGAGTTTGCTCAGGCCTTTTTAATTTAACTCGCGGGATCCTGCGTTTGGCGCGATGAGGACCACTGAATACTTCGATGAGCCCAGTGCCACGCTAAGCCCTAACACGGCCCCCAAGGGAAGGTACATTTATCTGGAAGTGTTTCTGAAGGGAGGAGCTCACTGGGGTTTTACTCTGAATGGTGCCCTGGAGCACGGAGAGCCATTAATCATCTCTAAGGTGGAAGGCTGCGGCAAAACGGCCTCACTGAAATCCAGACTGCGGGCCAGAGATGAGGTCAGGCACATCAATGAGGCCGTGCTGAGCAGTTCCAAGAGGAAGGCCTTCTTGCGGGTGAAAGGGTCCTGCAAGACCTGCCTGCTGGTGGTGATCAGGTTTCACCTGCTTTCTGCAGAGGGCGGGACTGTGTCAGTCTCTCTTCAGGACAGTCAACCTGCGGTTATTCTCCGGTTGCCTGTGATATGGAGTGGCTTAAAGCATGGGCACCCGATTCAGATCAGGCTTGGCTTCAAGCTCCAGGGCTTCTGGTGAATTTGGGCACATTACTTAGCCTACTGAAGATTTAGTTTTCTCACCTTTAAGGGAGGATTACCATGTCTTCTTTTTGCCAAAATATGAAAACCACCCTATGTCTCTGTGGAGAGATGAATGGATAAAGAAAATATGGTATGATCGACTCCAAATCCATCCAAGTTGCTGTAAAGTCCATATATTTGTCCTTCTTTGTGGCTGTGTCATATTCCATTGTGAATATGTACCACATTTTCTTTATCCAGTTCAGCTTCAAGGGGCAACACGGTTGGTTCCATGTTTTTGCTATTGTGAATAGAGCTGCAACAAAATAAGTGTGCAGGTATCTTTTTTGTAGAATGATTTGAGCTCCTCTGGGTATATTCCCCTATGGGGAATTGCTGGGTGATCTATCACAGAAACAGAGTACCATATGTTCTCACTCATAAGTGGACCTTGAACAATTATAATACAATAAGAAAGCGTTTGGTAGTAATGGGAAACTGTCGGGAGGGGGCGTGGGATTGGCAGTTGGGGCCATACCTCATCAACAAGGGTACCTGCAAAATCAATGTTAGTATAACTAGCCCTGAACTGTACCCCAGATCTTTATAATAAAAACAGAAAAGAAAAAATATGGTGTGTATACACACACACACACACACACACACACACACACACACACACAATGAAATATAATCTATCCATAAAAAAGAAGGGACTTCTGCCACTGACAGCAACATGATGAACCTGGAGGACATGATGTTAAGTGAAATAAATCAGACACAGAAGGACAAACACTAATTCATCCCACATATGTCTGGAGTTAAAAAAAAAAGTCAGACTCATAAAAACAGAGAGAAGAATGGTGGTTGCTGGGGGTAGGGGATGGAAGAAGTGGGAAAGTGTTAGTCAAAGAAAATGAACTTTCAGTTATAAGATGAATACTGTTCTGGGGAGCTAAAGTACAGCATAGTGGCAACAGTTAATATTGCATTGTTTATTTAATTTTTGGTTTGAGTGTAGCTCTTAAGTGTCCTCATCTCTCTCTCATACACACCCACAAACCCGGGAAAGAGTAACTGTGTTGATCAATTTGATTGTAGTAAAATTACATAATGTATACATATATCAAATTTTCATACTGTACACTTTGAATATATATATAATTTTTATTTGTCAATTATACCTGAATAATTCAAAAAATTGTTTAAAAAATACATCTAATATCAAGTGCTTTTGTCACAAGTAAACATTAACAACAACGACAACAACAATAATAACACAAGGAAAGTTTGGGAGGTAAGAAATATGTATAGTACTTTGAGTCTTGATTATGATGATGTGGCATCATGGGTATGTGCATATATCCAAACTCATAAAAATTATTCATTAAATATATGAAATTTTAATAAATCAAATGTACCTCAAAATGCTTTAAAAAATTATGAAAAGCTCTGTGAATATCTTCATCCAAAGTATTGTGTTGAAAAAAATTTCCTTGACCGGTGCAATTAATGATTAAAATAAAAAGTGACATTTGCAATCATTCAGCTAAAATCAAACATTTGAGAATTAATGACACTCAGTGACCTTGCCATTGTTCTCCTATAGCCAGCTATATTTGATATAACTAATTTTAAACAGATCATATTTTATTATGTAATTGGAAAATTTCAATCTTTTATAGTGGATCTATGAGTCATTAAAACTTACTAGAGGTTCAAGAAGTACTAGATTAAAATACTAAATATAGTAAAGAAAATGCATATTACTTATAATACTTAACTAATTTATAAACTTTTATAAATCAGTATTGTAGACATGTTTTGTTTTAATGGCATCTTATTCAAATATTAATGCTATTAAACAAATTTTAATAAATTAAGCAAACATATATTTTAATTAAATAAAAAATTATATGAATAATACTCTGAAAAAAATAATACATTCTTCTTATCCTCAAATGGTACTGCTAATTTTAGTCAGTAGGAAGTGTAGAATAATTATTTCTGGTATCTTCACACTACTAGTAGATTCTTAAAAAAAATCAGTTTTAATAAAACAAAATCATAATTTCAATTAAATCTATACCAAAAAGTGTGTATTTTTGTATTATGAGAAAAATATTTAGCATATGTAAATATACTTATAAATATCCATTTAATTTGTGTGTGAATATATATAATATTCCTTGTGCAAATGCTTCACTTAGAAAATGAAGATTAATAGCAAAATAATATTTGCTATATGATTTTATTCTTGAATTGGCGATTTAAATTTTAAAGAATAGTAATTAAAATTAGCTTTCAGAATATAGTCAATTTGGAGGTAAATGGTAAAGATATTTTAGTTCTGCTCATACTTTTTAATTGAGGCAATTCTTCTATCAAGGGATAATAAAGGAATATATGTAGTGTCATTGAATATATGCAACTGTGAATACCATATAATTGGAAAATGAACAACCAGCATTTCAGAACTGCTACTTGAAGGCATTTTAAAGCAGATCGCTGATAACTTCATTGTTCAAGACCAGCAGGTGTTCTCACAAATTACCTGAAGTAATTTGCAGTAAAGAGGTGCAACAGAGCTTCACATTAAATATGAATATGGCGTAAGCAGTTTTTTCTATAAAAGCAAATCAAAAGTAATTTCATTTTATATGTCTAGGACTTACTAGTTACCATGTAATTATTATCTCTGCTTAAAAGAAAATGTGTAAAATATATATTTGATAGTAAAGTGGCATTTTCAAGATCTTAAGTTGCCTAAGCAAATAGAATTGCAATTTTAATTGTTTAATGAGAAACTGGACACCTGTAAAAGAGATTTTTGTGTTAATAGAGTGATTATTAGTATATATTTATATATTTGCTTTCTAGGCCATCATGTATATTTAAACTTATACATTATTTTATTGAAATATTATGATATACATTAATCATATGACATTTTCATTTAAGCATTTAAGTTAAAGTTTATCATAAAATATTTTTGTTTTGCATTTCGACTTATTTTGTAAATATGTCAATTTTCTGATATACCTTATGTGAGAGATATACCAATTTTTATGCTCTCAAGAAATCTTTTAATTCAACAGGATTAATTTTGGTAGTAACATAGATTTTGATCTTTTTTTGTTTTTTGTAAATTTAAACTATAATGGTCTAGAGTTTGAGGTTAGTTACAAAAATTCTTTAAAAAGCTATTATTAATGTGTATCTGAATATTTTTCATTATTAAATTTAAATATCTTCTAATTAAAAAAATTAAAACTAGACATTGCCAAGTTTCTAATAAGTAGGCTGTGTTGTTATGCTATATTTCCTTAGACTGTATGTAATCTGTCATAAGGATGTTTTAGTGTTTGAATGAGCATACTTTTTAGTGATTGATTTTCAAGATTTACAAGAGTTTATTATAGTCTTAATATTGAATAAATTACTTACCTCTGACTCAAATTTCTTTGTTTCAAACTTTTATCTTCAATAGAAACACTTCAGCTGTGATAATGTTGAATCAGAAAAATTTAATCAAGACAGATCACTGAGTTTCAAAACATATGTGTTCTACATGATTTATGACAATAGTAAGAGGAAACTACCATAAGAGAAATGTACAGATTTATTATATTTGCTGTAAACATAAAGTTTACAAATGCAATTAAATTTAAAATTCACACTCTAAGTATAGTCAGATATATGTCCAATTTGCTTGAAAAAGTTTTATATAGGCAAATGGAATTGATTTTTATGCTATTAGTACAAAGCTTAATTATAAAAGTGAATTATTTACTCATTCGTTTTTTTCAAATTTAAACATTTTTTTCCACTATAAAAATGTGGAAGACCTTTATGTAAGAATACAAAGACATTTCTTTACCAATATTTTAGTTCTCTATAATTTATAAGATGTATATTTCTCTGTGATGTAGAGTCCTATTTTGTAGCCTTAAAGAAACAAGAAGGAAGAAAGAAATAGAAAGGGAGGGAGGGAGGCATGAAGGAAGAAAAGAAAGAGAAAGAAGCCGGGCTTGGTGGCTCAGCCTGTAATCCCACGCCATTGGGAGGCTGAGGGGATTGCCTGAGCACGCGGGTTCGAGACCCGCCTGGGCAACTTGGCGAGACCTCAACTCTACAATAAATCAAAAATTAGCTGGGCGTGGTAGCACGCGCCTGTAGTTCCGGCTGCTTGGAAGGCTGAGGCAGAAGGATCGCCGGAGCCCAGCCGGGAGCGGCCACTGCACTCCAGTCTGGGTGACAGAGTGAGACTCCAACACAAAAAAAAAGGGAAAGAAAGGGTGCCACCCAATTTTAGAGCTATTATTGACAGATAATATAACCATAATGTGAAAGTCTTCACTTTTATTTGTTTTTACTTATTTATTTTATTTTATTTTTAATTGTTAGAAAATAGATATAAAAGTGATATGCAGGACAGACAAATTTAGAAGCTTTTTATTTTTGTAAATTCCAAAAATAAAAAGTTATTAATAAGAAAGAAAAACTTTCAAAGTCATTTTAAGAGTGTTAGAGCCTAATGTGATTTTATTAAAAAAACAAGAGTGGCTGTCTTCTTTTCCAAAATCAACTCAATTTAAATAAAGAGAAAACAGCATATTACAGCTTTACTTTTAAAACAAATAATGAAAACAAACGAGCTAACTTAACTTTTTTTTTTCAAATTATAGATCAAGTGCAGAAGCTTAGATATGTGGCAGCAGGTATAAAGGTGGGAGACACATGGAGGCCTGGGGTAACTTCTAGGGAAGCTGTGTCCTCTTTTATACATTGCATTGACAGAATCAATGGAACCCAGTAATCCCATTACCACCCTGAGGTAGGCTTAAACACCACTATTTTACAGAAGAATATCTGGACAACACCAACGTCCTGTAAAGGCTAATGGAAATGACAGCCTGTTTGTGCAGTCTCTTCATGCAGATCCCTTCCAGGGCTCTCTCTACCCATCTCTAACCATGGGGCAAATCTTATCACAGGGCTGCTTGCTGCCTGATTAAACTTGTGCATAAGTTGGAGGTGAACTGTGACTCTCTGTCCTGAGCTTATTTTACTACTGTCCACTTAAACTCATGAGGAGAGCTGAAAGCTATGGTCATGGCTTTAATGCTTCTGAAAGCACATTCACCCATTAGAGTAAAGACTATCTCCAGGGGAATACAAAACAAAATAATTAGATATCTGAGAACAATGGCCTGTAGATGATTTAAAACTGTAAATCATATGCCACATAAAGCAGACTAATTAGAGAAGTTAGGTCATTGTATTTAAATTTAGATAAAATGTATTTAGGTGATGGAAACGAATTTTGATAAGTCAAGATTTTAAAACTAGTGAACCATATTTCTAAAGAGATAGGTACAGATTTTTTTAAATTGTAGTATAGAAAGTGATGCAATCAAATGGATAATCAAAGTCTCAGAAAGATAGTGAAAGAAGAGAAAAAATATGTGAAATAATGACAGTAATACGGTCTCCAGAGATGAAAAATGCAAGAACTAAGAGTGAGAAAGATCTATTCAATCCCAAAGAAGATAGTTAAGTAAAAACTCTTATTCAAAGACATTCTAATAAAATTAAAGTTTATACTATTATTTTATTTTTTAATAAATTTTCAAAACAATTAGGCATATTTGAAACAAACTCAGATATTACAACATATATTCTAATAGCAACACTAAGCAAGATTATACTTCAGTAGTATTTTCAATAATTAAATATAAATTATTGCAAAAATATTAGACCTTATAAAATTGTCCAAGCATTTAACATAATAAAAACAAGAGAAAAAGAATCATACAATGCTTTCAGAGATGTATAAAGGCAAGACTGATCACAAAAGAAAAAATCACTAAACACTAAACATTAATGATTTTATTATTAAAAAGAAAATATACCACTGATGTTTAAGTTGAGAGACTACTTATAAAGTCGCATGCCAAAAACTCTACAAACTTAGATTAAATGGAACCATATCAGAAAAATGCAATACAAAATTCATGAATTTGGAAAATAACTAGAAGTGCTTACTGCATTCTCTCAAAAAAAGATCATAAATGGTGCCATAGACACTTTATAAAAACTTATTTAAAAAATACTGAATATGTTTATGTTTTCTAGAGAAAAAAAATATATATGCACATATATATGAAGAGAGAGAGAGAAAGAGAGAGAGAAAGGGAGAGAGAAAGAGAGAGAGAAACACTATTTGACCTCTCATTCTTTGATGCTAGAAGGACCTTGGCAACATAATCATACAAAGACAATAAAAGAAAGATAAATCACATGCTTAGTTTACACATATCCAAAATTACTGAATATTATCAAATCCAACTGAATATTATCAAAATGAATATTATCAAATCCAAACCAATTATATATTATAAACTGAATATTATTAAATCCAAACCAATTATATATTATAAGTAAAATACATCTGGTATACATGAGTGTTTCAATTTATTTAAAATAATCAATATATCAAAATTCATAGCAATTTCTGATTTAAAAAGGAATAAATATAATCACTCAATAAATTAAAAAATAAGACAGGCAATAAAACCTACCATCCATTCTTGTAAAGACACTTGGTAAATTAAGAATAGAAAAAAAAAAATGGAAAAGATAACACTTTTTTTGAAAGAGGGGAATTTATTCTAGTTGATATATTTTAGAAAGTGTTAGAGAAATGTTTTTTTAAAATAAAAGATCAGACAAATATTTTTACAGGCTTAATTTTATTTATTAATGCATTGAAATCCTTGACAATTTTATTTCTAAATATAGAAAAAAGGCGATAAAGTAAACAAAACTTTATTTGCATAAAATCTGATTAATATGATAGAACTTATTTTGGTGGATAGTTCTAAGATATATATAGAAGTCATTTTTATTTTTCTAGATTATCACCAAATAATTTAAGGACATAATTAAAGAGGTGATACTAAAGGATATTAAGTAATAAGGACAAATCCCACACAAAGAAAATGTTCAAGATATCCCCAGAGAAAAGCTATAAAATACTTTGAGAATTATTAGACAAGACTTAAAAATAATAGCAAATATGTTGATTTTCCTCAAATTGATAGATGTATTAAAATTAAACTCATCTCTCAACATTGTTTTCAGCAGCACTTAATAAGTTAATCACAAATTATTCAAGAAATCTAAAGGGCCCAGAATAGCTAGTCTTTTTCTGAAAAAGAAAACAAGGAAGAAGGACTTTAATTATTAAATAGAAAGAATTCTGAGGCTTTTGGATTAGAAGGTATTGGCACAGGGATAGCCTACATGACTAATATGAGGATGGGGCTCCCCCCATAATTGAAATTATTTCTTGGAGGGTGAGTCCCTTATAGTACAGGCTTCCCCCACTAGGTAAGAGCACTAGGAACCCACTGGCATCAGTGTGCCAGCTAGTGCTGTTGTGAAAGCCTACATTTGGCTTCAGGAATTTTCTGGGAGGAGATTTTTTCAGTGCATTTGTCCATTTCTTGATGGGTGATTTAGGAGCACACTTGCCCACACCAAGTGAGTGTTCAACACCAAGCTGAGTGTTCAGCAGCTTTTGACCAAAAACAGCATGACCCTTATGCCCCATGATCCCTATTCATCTGATCTCATCCCAATGACTTTTTTGTTTGTTTGTTTCCCCAGAAGAAAAACAACCTTAAAGAGAAATATTTTGTTGATGTGGAAGAGATGAAATAAAAAATAACAGAAGCACCAAAAGGCATCAAAATCGACAAGTTCAAAAACTGTTTTAAGAAGTAGAAAAAGCTCAATAGGTGTATTGCATCAAATGGAGAGTACTTTGAAGGTTACTGAAGCTTAAACATGTAAGAATAAATACACAATTTTTAAATAAATAATGTGGGTTTCTTTGTGTCCCTCCTTGTAAAATCCACAGACAGACCTGAACAAAATATGAAGCTTTGGTAAAGAACATATGTGGCACATGAAATCAGTGGAAAGAGAAAGGGTTACTCAATGAAACTAGAAGCATAGCATATGCATATAAAAATGAATTGAATCTTAATTATTGTAATACAAAAATGGCAATTATACATTAAGTAAAGATTTATAATATTTAAGATTTGAAACACATAACATAAACACATTTTTATACCTTGCGTGTAAATCCTTGACTAGAGAAACATTGGTTTGAAATGAAGATATGTTAAAATGAAGATATTTCATTCATCATTATATAGGCTCAAGGTCTCACTCTGTCATGTAGGTTGGAGGGCGGTAGTATTATCATTTCTTACCACTCACCACACCCTTGATCTGTCCAGCCCAGGTGAATCTTTTGCCTCAGCATCTGTGTAGCTGAGACCACAGGGGTGCACCATCATGCATGGCTAATTTTTTTTTATTTTTGTAGACACAAGGTCTTGCTATGTTGCCTAGACTTGTCTTGAATTCCTGGGCTAAAACAATCCTCCCACCTCACCATCCCAAAGTGCTGGCACTACAGGCGTAAGTTACCACACCTGGTCTTAAAAAATAATTAAAAGGTAATTATAAATGAATTACATCCTTTTAGACTACATTTTAATTGCAAAACAATAAAAGGCAATGATCACATAACTTAATAAAATGAGTACCAAAAAAATTCAGTAAATCAATACCAAAAGCACAAACAACTCAATAATAAATTGGAGATATTTGCAATTCACAGAAAACACATGCTCTGTATGTACGTAAATAATAAAGTAACACATTCTACTTATCACCACAAGGAACATACTCCAATATTGACCACATGCTTGACCATAAATCAAACATAAACAAATTCTATAATATCAAAATACTGCCATGTGTCTTTTCAGACCATAGTGGAATAAAAATAATTATCAACACCAACAAATTTCCCCAAAAACCTACAAAGACATGCACACTAAACAGCATGATGCTGAACAACTCCTACGTCAATACAGAAATCAAAGCAAAACTAAAAGTATTTCTGGAAACAAATAAAAATGAAGACACATCTTACCACAACCTCTGGGATGCCATAAAATCAGTACTGAGAGGAGAATTCATTTCTTTATGAACACACATCAAGAAAATGGAAAGATCACAAGTTAGCAGCCTAACAAGTCACCTACGGGAGCTGGAAAGACAAGACTACCAAAATCCTAACTTCAACAGAAGAATCCGGATCACCAAAGTAAAAGCCCAAATACAGAAAGTAGAAGACAGAAATATCATAGAAAAAAATCAACAAAACAAAAAGCTGGTTCTTTTAAAGGAAAAACCAGAATGATGGACCCCCTAGCCATATTGACCAAGAAAAAGGAAAAAGCCCAGATGAACACAATCAGAAATGCAAAAGATCAAATCACAATGGACTCTGAAGAAAAACAAAAAATTATCAGAGAATATTCTGCATACTTGTACAGAAACAAACTCTAAAACATAATGAAATGGAGGACTTTCTGACATCACACAACTCCCACAGTTAAAACAGGAAGAAATCAAGACATTAAATAGACCAATACCAACCCAGGAAATCGATTCCATCATAAGACAATTACCCACAAAGAAAAGTTCTGGACCAGATGGCTTTCCAGTGGAGTCCTACAAAACATACAAGGAGGAGCTGATACCAATCCTATTGAAAGTATTCTAAGCAATCGAGAAAGATGGAACTCTCCCCAAATCATTTTATGAAGTAAACATCATACTTAAACTGGGTAAAGATCCAAGAAAAAAAGAGAGCTACAGGACAATATCCCTGATAAACATAGATGCAAAAGTACTCAACAAGATTCTAGCAAGTCGAATACAACAATATATCTCAAAAATCATCCACCAAGTAGACCAAGTAGTCTTCATCCACAGGATGCAGGACTGGTTCAAAATCTGAAAGACCATAAATGTAATTAAATACATCAACAGATATAAAAATAGAAATTACATGATTATATCATTGGATGCAGAAAATGCTTTAAAAAAAATCAGCATTCTTTCTTAATAAAACCCCTAAACACCTAGGCATACGGGGAACATACCTCAAAATAGTAAGAACCGTCTATGATAAGTCCACAGCCAACATATTGTTAAATGGACAGAAATTGAATGCATTTCCTCTGAAAACAGGAAAAAGACAAGGCTGCCCATTTTCACCTCTCTTGTTCAACATAGTGTTGTATGTCCAAGCAAGAACAACCAGAGAAGAGAAGAAAATTATGTTTATCCAAATAGGAAAAGAGGAAGTTAAGTTATCTCTCTTAGCTGACGATATGATTTTATACCTTGTAAACTAAGAGAAGCTGTGAAAAACATTCTTGCATTGATAAAGGACTTTGGCAAAGTCTCAGGGTACAAAATCAAAGTGCAAAAGACAGTCACATTCTTATACACCAACAAACAAGCAGAGAACCAAATAAAAAGCACAGTCCCATTCACAATAGCAAAAACAAAACAAAACAAAACAAAATGAAATATCTCAGCATCTTCCTAACCAGTGAAGTGAATAACCTTTAAAATGAAAATTATAAAACACTGCTAAAAAAATCAAAGATGACACAAAGAAATGGAAAAATATCCCATGCTCGCGAATTGGAAAAAATCAGTAGTGTTAAGATGTCCATCCTACCCAAGGCAATCTACAAATTTACCAAAACACCAATTAAATTAGCAACATTATTCTTCTCACAGTTGGAAATGCCAATACAGAAATGCATATAGAAACATAGATGACCACGAATAGTCAAAACAATCCCTAGTAAAAGTAACAAAGCTGGAGGTATCACATTTCCAGACATTAAACTTTATTATAAGGTTACAATAATTAAAGCAGCCTAGTATTGTTACAGGAACAGGCATGTAGGCCAATGGAAAGGGATAGAGATTCTGGAAACAAAACCTTAATTTCTCAACCAACTCATCTTTGACAAAGCCTCCACTAACAACCACTAGGAAGAGAAGTGATTCAGTAAATAGTGCTGGGAAACTGGCTGACCACATGCAGAAGATTGAAACAAGAGCCCCTACCTATCACCATACACAAAAATCAACTCTAAATAGTTGTTTACCACTCACCACACCCTTGATCTTTCCAGCCCAGGTGAATCTTTTGCCTCAGCATCTGTGTAGCTGAGACCACAGGGGTGCGCCATCATGCATGGTTAATTTTTTTTATGAGAGCTAAATGCATCATCTCAAACTATAAGAACCTTAGAAAATGCAGGAGATACCGTTACAGAAATTGGAAATGGCAACCAATTCCAGATCAAAACCCCAAATGCCCATGCCATAAGAGATAAGATAGACAAATGGAAACTCATCTAACTGAAATGTTTCTGCAAACCAAAAGAAAACATCAAGAGAGCTGGGAGACAACCCACAGAATGGGAAAAAAATGTTTACCAACTGCATATCTGACAAATGTCTAACTTCTAGAATCTATAAGGAACTCAAATGTGCAGAAAGGAAAAAAACAAGCAACCTATTAAAATGTGGGCAAAGATATGAATACAAACTTTTCAAAAGAAGATATATGAGCAGTCAACAGATACATGAAAATATGCTCAGCCTCACTGATCATCACAGAAATGCAAATTAAAACCACACTGAGAAACCACCTAACTCCAGTTAGAATAGTCATCATCAATAACTCAAAAAACAACAGATGTTGGAGAGGGCGCATAGAAAAAGGAACACTTCTACGCTGTTAGTAGTAGTGTAAACTAGAACAACTTCTGTGGAAAACAGTATGGCAATTCCTAAAAGATCTAAAAATTGAGCTTCCATCCGATCCAGCAATCCTCCTTCTAGAAATATATCTGGAGGAACTCAAATCATTCTAAACAAACAAACAAACAAACAAAAACCTATCCATGAATGCATATTGCAGCACTTTTCACAATAGTAAGAGCATGGAATCAACCGTGCTGCCTATTGAAAGTACATCGGATTTTAAAAATGTGGTACATATCCACAATGGAATATTGCACATTCATAAAGAAGGACAAAATTATGAACGTCACAACTTCAGAGCAACTTGGATAGATTCAGTCTATAATACTCAGTGATCTATCACAGAAACAAAGAACCACGTACCACATGTTTTCACTCATAAGCAGACCTAGAACAATTATCATAATACTATAAGAAAAGAATTGATAGGGGAGGGTGTCAGCACACTTCATCAATAAGGGTACCTGATCTCAAACCAGGCAAAGTGAAGACCAAAGTCAGGCCCAAACTTTACCTGTACAATGACAAATTGTATATCTAATCCTGAATTGTACCCCACATCTTTAAAATAAATAAATAAATAAGAATAATTTAAAAGCATATATTATAAGAAAAGTGAAAATTAATGCAATCCTATGTCACATCAATTGGCAAAAGTAAAAAATTTTTAAAAATTTAAGTGCGAGACAGCATGTGCAGACACATGATCCCTGAAAGATAACTTGCTGGTGTGGAAATTGATTAATATACTTTAAAATATACTTTGATCTTACCCTTTAAATCTTAAGAATTGCATATTCTATAGTCTAATACTTCCATTTGTAAGTAAATAAAAATGAGATACACTTGATATGTATAATAGGAGACATATATATAATGTTAATTGTATTGTCTAGAGAAAGCAGAAATTGAAAATAATTCAAGTACTTACCAGTGAAAGGAGAATGAAACAGCTATGATAAAGCCACATATAAAATATTGTGCAGAAGTTGAGGATAAATTGCAGTGATATACAACAAATGAATGTATTCTAGTGAACAATTGAGACAAAAAGATAGGTAACAAAATAGTGTATACAGCATGATACATATTTTATAAAGTCAAAAACTTCTCAACTAGTATCTTAATAATAATTTTATATCACTATTTCATGACAAATATAAAATTCAGGATGACAGTTACTACTTTGAACACATGTAGGCTAGTGAAACACAAAATAGAGGAACTGTATCCTTAATGAACATTAAGGATATATTAAGGATATATTATTAAGGATATATTATTGAGTTTTAAGCCTTTTGTTTTTTAATTTGTAGGTTTATAGATGTTTGTAAAAAATAGTTTAAATTGCTAGTTAAATATTTCAATTTTAGTTCCTACATATAAAACGATTTAAGTCATCGTTTCTACAGTTACACAAAAACATATCATCTTCAAATTTGGAGAGATACATCAATGCAGAGAATCACAGCTGAAATGGAACAGAAGCCACTGCAACCACAGACTGGTAAGCCATGATGATTCTGAAAAATTGATGGAGGATGCATGCAGACGAATGTGGCTCTGAGACATATCTGAGGGTTACAGTCTGAGGAGAATCCAGTACTTTCTCCAGGAACCCCACTAGATTCTAACTATGAAGAGACAAGAAAGGTACACCTTTATCTCTGGCAGGGATGAGGACAAGTAACAACTGTAAAATATACTCAAAAGTGATTTCCATAACAAAGGCCTATTCTCCACAGCAAAAGATTTTCATAACATTATCTCATGCAGTTGGAAAGATATTTATCTGAATTCAGCCCAAGCTAGCCATTCTGTTCCATGTAAGAAAGGAAAATAAAAGCTATAAAACCCTTATGAATGCAAAGCATAAGACTTAATAATAAAGTTATAAAATGTTTCTCTTTCCCTCCCATTTTCACCACCACCAGAACAGTACTCCAGCATAAAACACTGTCCTACACAATCTCTTTAAGAAACACTTCTTAGGGAGTCCCAAATAAAAAGCAAGATAAAAACAGATGCAATAGAGAGATTTCAAGACCCTGACATAGTTATCAGTTGAACTGAGCTGTTTCTCAATTTCATATGTTGAAGTTTAACCCTCTAAGTAACTGAATTTGAAGATAGGGCCTTTGAGGAGATAATTAAGGTAGAACGAGATCATAAGTGTGGTATTCTAATCCCATAGGATTAGTGTGCTTATAAAAAAGAAAGGGATAATATAGCTCTCTTTGTGTGCACACAGAGAATAAAGCTTGCTACAAGTCGGAAAGACGACCTCATCAGAAACCAATTCCTATGACACCTTCATCTTACTTCTAGTTTTGAGAACTGTGAGAACATAAATTTCTGTTGTTTAAACCACCCAGTCTGTGACATTTGGGTATGGAAGCCAAATAAAATAAAACATGCATCAACAGCTACAGGAAACATAATGAAACACTGCTCAATTTATAGCAAGATTAAAAAAAAAAACAAAAAAATACCTTGCAGTAGCCCTATCTATCTCATTTTCTATTTTCTAACACATTATGTCTGGCTTTCAACAACAACAACAACAACAACAACAACAACAACAACAAAATTTCAAAGCATGTTAAAAGGCAAGATAAAACAAGCTTGTAGAGCAAAGCAGGCATCAGAACCAGCCTCTAATAAAATACATATTTTAAGATTTATTTAAAATAACTATTAATACATTCAATCTGCTTAGAATTTTAAAGATAAAATTTATAATGTAAGCAGATAAAGGAAATCCTTTTTAAAAAGAATTAAAGTATGCTAGAAATAAAAATGCACCATGTATGGAAATAGAAAATACCTTAATGACCTCAGCCATGGATTGGACAAGGAAGAATCAGGTAGCTTCAAGATAGGTTAATAGAAACTTCCTAATTTGCAATTTAAAGGGAAAAATTATACATATCATATATAACATCACATATGATATCTATATAGAATATATATATGAAAAACCATTAAAACCACAAAAAGGAAGAATACATCTTTAAAACTAGTTGAAGTAAAAATAAGAAATTTTTTTCAAAATCAAAATTAATTACCAACCCAAATCACAAAACTAGGAAACTCAGTTTAAAAATGGTGAAAATGAAGCAAAACAAAAACATCAATCTAGAATTCTGTAACTAGTAGAATTATTCTTCAAAACTGAATGAGATATATGAACTTTCTGAGACCAGGAAAAACCGAGGGATGTTTTCATAAGTGTTAATCTGAAAAGCATGTGTAAAAAAAAAAAAAAAAGTTCTTCAGAGAAAAGAAAACAGTATAGGCTAGGGACTTAGATCTATATTTTAAGGAAGGAAGGAAGGAAGAAAGGAAGGAAGGAAGGAAGGAAGGAAGGAAGGAAGGAAACTGAAGATGGAATAAATTGGTGTAAACTAAATTAAAATATTTTATTATTTAAAAATAATTGCTTCACAAGATAATTGTTTAAAATAATAATAGTAGTAGCAATACAATGGATGACTAGAGAACACAGATAAATGAAGTGAATCATAATAATGTCTTAAGGGATGAGAGGGAAGAATCACTATTGCTGTGTTAAGAGTTGCTTGCACTGCACATTAAATAGCATAATGTCATCTGAAGGTGGATTTAGATTTGTTAATGTAAATTAAAATGCTAAAGCAATTATTAATTTTGATTTTGAAAGAAGGATAATTGTTATGCTAAAAGAAAATAAAATCATATAAAATCCCCAATTAAAAAAAAAGTTTAAAAAGGGATAAATAAAGAAAAACAAATAAGTACAATGAAGGAAAGACCACTATATACATAATAGGTGTTAACCAACTATATCAATAAAGACTTTAAAAGTGAATGAACTAAACATACCAATTAAGAGACAAGACTCAGATGTGTTTTCTAAAAGAACCCCACTATAAATGTGACATACAGGCTAAAAAACAAAGGTATGGGAAAAAATATATGGTACCTAAACTAATAACACGAGTCTATTCATTTCAAAGCAAGTAAATTTCAGAAAAGGAACATTATCAGTAATGAAGAGATGAATTCACCAAGAATACATGACAATTTTTAAGGATATGCACCTAACAAAGCAGCATCAAAAATAAATTAGGTAAAAACTAAAGGAACTGCAAAGGTAAACAGCCAGATTCACTTTTAGGGTTATAGACTTCAGGACTCTTTACTTTTTTATTTATGTTGTATTTCTTGGCTACTGGCTTCTTTTATCTTCAAAGCCAGCAGTATAGCAACTTATTTCAGTGGACACATTACATTTTTTCTTTTGCGTCTTCCATTTTTCTGTGCCTTTTTCTTATGAAAACACTTTTAAATACAATCAGAGCCTAAGTGGATAATTCAAGATAGCCTTCCCACTTAAAGATCCTTAATTTGTCTTATTTGTGAAGGCTCTTTTTTCATCTAAATTTCCAAGGTTAGAACCTGGATACCCTTGAGGGTCATCATTCAGCATACCACAGTAACTTTGGGTAATAACTGGGTAGTTTCTAGTAAAAATAAAGATATTCTTACAATTATTCATTCATGCTCTTAGATATTTAGAAAATTAATTGGCAAATTATGTCCACATTAAAACATGTGTACAAATATTGTAGTAGCATTATCCATAATTGTCAAATTCTGAAAACAACAAAGGTACTCATCAATAAATATACGAATAAACAAACGGGTATATTCACATAATGAAATATTATTCTTAAAGCTAAGCCATGAAATCACAAAAAGACATTTGATTCCTAAATAAATATTGCTAAATTTTAAAGGCAGTCTGAGAAGGTTACATACTGTATAATTCCAATTATGTGATATTGTGGAAAAGTAAAAATACAAGTAAAAACATCACTGGTTACTAGGGGTTTGGTAGAACTGGGTAAAGTTAAACAGATGAAACACAGAGAATGTTTTTTGTGATGATGAATCTTTTTTATGTGATACTATAATTGTGGATACATGATAATACATTTGTCAAAACCCACTGAAATTTACAACACAAAAAATGAACCATAATATATTAAAATTTAAACACATAATTTAAGTGGTCTAGGGAATTCTGGAGTAGAGTACAGAATATGACAAAACATTCTGACTGTACTAAAATATATGAAACACTGTCACTGAAGGGAATCAGGAAAATGGTGCTGACCTTAATAACTTTGAAATGAGTCAATTTTGTAGAACTAAATTTCAAATGAACAATATACACACACCCTGTATCCTAGAGCGAGGACAAAAGGCTTCAACGATGCATGTGGTAATGAATTAGAGTCAGAGATAGTAATATGAACTTAAGTTCAGCTTAATAGCTGTATATAGATGGCTATATATAGGGATAGTTATAGGTCGGTGGGCACATACAGGTTGGAATGAAAGTATATGTCCCCTTTGTCTATCAGCTAAACAAGACAACTACAATTTATACATTCTTGGAGAAATAGAGAAGGAATGCCCGTGTTATATAAATAAGTACAGATGTAAGAAATCTGGAGAGTCACAGAACACAGAATCTGCACTTATCCTGCTCTCCAGTTAAACTTCCTTCCAGTTACTACTCTTGTCCCTCTTTTGGTGGCAGCAGACAGGCTTTGAAGCCAGAGAGAATGAATCTCTACAACAAAACTCCTCTCCCTCGGCCCCCTTCCACAAATATCATACATGGCACGACCTATTTATGTGCATCAGCTTTCCTCCATTCAAGTGAACACAAACTATTGCTTTCAATTATTTCTGTCAAGAAGACAATTTCAAGGGCTGATTTGGTATTTAGACTTATTGATGATCAGTCAACCTAATTGATCCAAAAAATCTATCTTGCAAAGATTTGAGAAGCTCTTAGTTTTACATTAATTGTCTCTAAAGTAGACACCATATAATAGCACTGATTCAACATTATGAAGAATTGCCTCTTGGCCAGCAATTATTTAATTCTATTAATAACACCATCACAAAGAAAGCTGGGGAAATACAATAGGAAGTGAGCTCAGCAACTTCACTAACAGCAAGCAGAACATCTCAGCTAACAGCAATCACAAAGGCTAATTGATATTTGTTCTGAAGAGAGAGAGTAAAATATTTCTAATGCACCTTGAATAATATAATGTCAGCAGTGCTATGATAGTAGCTCTGGGAAAAGACATTCTCATTTCCAATCACTTCCGCTTAGGTGACTTCTTCCTCCTCTTAAGAAAATGGGTATTACCTGACTCATGGAAGCAACCATAATTTCAACCATACCTTATGTATCTAAAAGCATAAATTATTTGAGAAGAAATATAAATGCAATCAATGTAGACAAATAACTGTCTTATCTCTCTATATCACAGGGTCCATATAAAAACCACCTATATCCATGTCTCTATGCCAATACTGTTGTGTCTTACTCTGCTTTGTGCTGCTCTAACAGAATACCACACACTGTATAATTTACAATACAAATAAATTTATTGGCTCACAATTCTGGAAGCTGGGAAGACCAAGTTGGAGGGGCTGGCATCTCTTGGAGTCCTACTTGGTATAGTACTTTAGGGTTGAAAGTTAAAGGACTAAAGAAGTTAAGGGGGAGACAGACTTGTCCTTTTGTAATAACGCAAATCCCACCCATGATGATGGAGCACTCATGATCTACTCTCTTAAAGGCACCATCTCTTACTGTTCCAAAGGCAACCCACATTTCAACAAGTTTGGAAAGGAATATCATTTAAACCATAGTGTGTAGTGATCTGGAATTGAGACATTAATGAAGTTCAGGACATTTTGAAGTTTATGTGCTGATAAAAACATCTCTGAGCTAGTACATGGAAGTTAACAAGGTAAACCAAGTAACAAAACAAGCGATGAAACTCAGACACTTAAAAATGTATTTGACTGATAGAAAAGGGACTCTGTCATGTGCTAGGCCAGGTGATAATTTCTAAAAGTGCTATAAATTGTAACACTAAAAAATAATTTATACACACTAGCCTTACACTTATTATGTGAAGAGTTGAAAGAGTTTCAGAAGATACATGAGATGATCTAAACCCAAAGCTGGAAATAACCTAAGTGTCCTTTAACTGCAAAATAAATGAACAAATTTTTGTTTACTTATTCAGGGAATTCTATTAACAATAAAAATGAAGCTAACTACTAATGCATGCAATAACATAGATAAATTTCAAATTTATAGTGAGTGAAAAGGTCAGACACACCAAAAATGCATATTGCATGATTCCATTTACATAAATTCAAAAGACAGCAAAAAGTTATCTATGATGAGAGACTATTTTCTGCTGGAGAATTGACAGGAAAGGGACCTAAGGTAACTTTAAGATTATAAAATTTCTAAATTTTGTTAGAGGTGGTAGCAATATGGATTTCTGCAACTGGCAAACACATTAAAATGAGAATTTATAATTCATGCATTTTATGTCATGAAAATTATATCTCAACAAAAATTATTTAATCCATGAATTATACACACATTTATCTAAGTTTAATGTAAAGCATTGGGTATTAATTATTTTTTAAAAAATTTAATGGCACTGATACATGTGTATTTTTGTTGTTTTAGAATATATAACAAATGAATTATTTTACTTAATAATAGTAGTTGGAAATTAGATCTGTTTGAAGATGGTGTATACTTCATAGTAGGGATTTCTGTTTTCATAGTGAAGGCTGTTATTTTCATTGTTGACATTCCAAGGTAAATATTTTCACTGATGCGGCTGTTGACTTGGCCATGCAGAACGAATACATATACATGTATTATTCAAATGAGATTTTGAAGTATTTCTGGCTCCTGTTTCTTTGTGTGTAAAAATGGCATTTTACAGTAATTATGCAAATATTTTTTCTAATAAGAGTTATTTTACTTATTTTCATTTTCTTCAAGTGATTTTATGACAATTTTTAACTCATGATAATCTATTTAATTGTGAAAAATTGGTGTATTGTTTTAACTTCTATTTTTCCATTGTGCTTAGTTTAATCTATATGATATGAGCTTATTTTTTCAAAATGTGCTTAAACACTGTATTTACTTTTAATCTTAGTTCTAAATCACATACCCACAAATAAAAATTCTATTTACTGAAGGGCAAACATGTTCAGTCATATTGTTTTTTCACTTCATATTACTGTGAGCAGAATCTGGAATTACTAGTCTCAATATAGAAAATTCTCCAATGCCAATGTTGTGTGGGGAATTTATAAAAAATCCTTTTAAAAAAAAGTACATAATATTGATATTTTTAGCAATATAAGGTAATTGCTTTCCTGGAAAAAAAATTATTTTAAAAATAAGGATTTTGGGGTAAACAAAAAACAAAACAAAGCAAACATAACTTAAAGCATGTGCTTCTCTAGAAGACTTTCCAAATTTAGTAATAAAGGTCTTATGTTTGAAGGAAACAACATATTAGTATTACTGTTATTAGAACAAAGATCAGTATATAACAGTAAGACTCTTGAACCGTTCACTAATTGAAAAGGAAAAACAAAACCAAAAGCAAAACAAAACACAAAAACAAGGAAAGAAAAACTGAAGAGAAGTATAATAGTTTTTCTGAGTTATTGAATCAAATCCAAAGATATTCAAGGGGCTGGAACTGATGCTACCAGTGTACTCAGGAAAACCTTAGGTTGAAAAATTAGACATGATATTCACTAGTTAGTGAGCATAGCAGGTTGGTAAAGGACATAATTATTCTCTTTGTTAAAAGGGACACTCAACACAAATCCTTAGGTAATCCACACAATAAAATCAGGCAATATATATACAAAAATATCTCAAACACATACTAAGATGTTCCCTGAAAAAAAAAAAGGAAAGGAAAGATTTAAAAATAATAGCAGAAAGAAAAAACTTCACAAAAATAAACTCCAGTATATTTAGATATTTGAATTTTAAATAAAATAAAAGCAATTAAAGTAAACATTTTAAATTAAGAAAGTGAAACAATTATATTAAAAAATCTGATAGGTCTGATAGATCTTTTCAAAAACTGAGTATAAATTCTCAATATGACAATTATTTTACCTGAAATGTACTACTCAAAAGATATGTCAAGCATTCACTTGAAAAGAAAATCCTTAGAAAGAGGATGATTTGAAATAAATTTTTCTGTATAAGTGCTATTTGAGAGAAGTCTTAATATACAAATTTACTTCTGATTTTATCCCCATTAAATATGAGAATTAATATTTTCTAGTAATTATAAAAAATATACTTTTTAAAATAAAATGTTCTAGCCAGTAGAGAGAGAAAACAGTAGAATATTAAATACCGCAAAATAAATTTTAAAAAGTTAAAAAATACAGAAAAGGGAGGTTATATTTTGAAGGTTAAACATCTGTTGCTGCTTTTGCAAGAGTGAAAATAAAATGCCCAGAAGTCTCAAAATGAAACCATCATCTTCCTAGTTCACTTGCCCTTCCCGCACTACTTTTCTCCAATCTTTATCTTTCTCTTGTACCTGACATTTACTATTTTCCTTTCTCCTTCTCCCTTCTTCTTCCATCACCAGAGAAAAAGAGTGAGATTATAAAGAAAATATGTTGAAGAAACCAATAGTATTATCATTTGCAATAAAATATGGCCATATTGCAAGAGGGAATGCTCTTCAGGGGTGCTTTCCTTCTCAGGTCAAAGGAAGAATAGATGGCGAGACAGCAGATATTTCAGCAAGACATAGGAAAACAGAGAAATACAGACTGGAGAAATGAGATAATAATGGTTTGTCAGTAAACAATATTAGATATATTTCCAGGAATAATTAAGGGGAAAAGTTTTTATTTTAAGATCATACTCTGAAGATGTAATCCTAGAAGGGGGAATGCTGGGCCATATCGAAGGTCAATGTCTAGTTCTTTTTTTTTCCTCTTTTAATTTTTATTTTAAAATTGTGGGGTACAATTCAGGGTGAGGTATACAAATATTTATTGTACAGATATCCTTGTTGATGAGGTGTGCAAGCAGTGAACAGATACATGAAAAAATGTTCAGCCTCGCTAGTCATCAAGGAGATGCAAATTAAAACTACACCGAGATACTACCTAACTCTAGTCAGAATGGCCATCATCAATAACTCAAAAAATAACAGATGCTGGAGAGGATGTGGTGAAAAGGGAACACTTCTACCCTGTTGGTGGGAGTGTAAACTAGTAAAGCCTCTGTGGAAATCAGTGTGGCAATTCCTAAAAGTTCTAACAGTGTCTAGTTCTTTAAGAAATAGCCACAATTTTCCATAAAATCCTTGCCAACATCTTGCCTTTTGTTTTATTAATGATGGCCATTCATAACTGTAAGGTAAATGAAACCAGACCAGGCGAAACAGCAACAAAGGAGCCAAGAAAAATTTATGAGCACAATCCCAGGTGAGGTTCACTGGTCCATGTAGCTGTGGGCCGGAGAAGTTGCGCCCAGCAAGATGGGTGATGGGTTTATAAAGGGGACACTGAGAAAGCTGTGAGGGGGTCGGGGAGAGCAATCACTGGTTGGGACAGCTGTCACATCTGCTGGCGATTGGCTGAACGGGGTTACTAGAGTCGCTCTAACAGGTATTGGCTGGCTTAGTTCCAGTTACTTATTTTTGCTGGCTCACTCTCGCCCATTGTTCTCCTGGTCTGGGTTGGAGCCATCTTGTTGAGGCCCGCCCCACCCTCAGGTACCTCTGGCCTTACATTCCAGTCTTTTGGTCATAGGGGCACCAGCTCATTCTAGCTACTTCCTGCTGGGGAGGGGCCGGAGGTGGTTTGGAAGGATGGAAGGGGCGAGTATGAATGTAATGGTAGTTGGTTGACCATTATTCAAGAGAGCTCTGCTAGGCACTGTTGGAGAATCCTAAAAACACATGGGGCCACCGGCAAGAGGATAAATACAACTATCAGTGGAGTCAGAACAGGGAGAAGCCACGTTAGGAGCTGGGGTTGCCACCACCCTGAGAATGGGCCTCCGGTCAGGTCTTCTCTCGTTTTTGGAGGTTTTCTTATAATTGTTTAATTCTGTCCTTGACTATCCCTGATTTATTGGCATAGAAGCAGTATTCCTCCCTAAGAAATAGGCATATCCCTCCCTCTTTTGCTGTTAGCAGGTTTAGTCCCCGTCAATTCTGGAGGACCATGTCAGCCAGGGAATCTAGTTGTGTTTGTAAGTCTAGGACCATGTCCACCACCTGTTGTATGTCCTCGATCAGTTGGGAGGAGAGCTGTTTGTAAAAGTGAAGTGAGGATTGCAGCCCTGCTGCCCCCACTCCCATGGCCGCGGTAATACCCAACCTCACCAGCAGAGGTATGAGCTCAACTGCCCGCCTTACCTGTGACACCCTCAAGCTGGTGGGCCGCCATCCAGCACCGGAGGGCTCCTTGAGAGGAAACATATGCACAGGTTTGACAGGCCATATGGACCTCGTTGATGGTTTCTCGGAGACCCTATGGTGAGAAAATCAGGGAAAGGAACCTGTGCATGGCCTCGGGACCAATGTGTAAAGATTGGTGAATTGTGGCCAGGATTTCCTTTGTCTGTGTCTGGGGAAGGGTTATCCTGTCTCTGAGGTACATCCACCCCTGTTGCCCAGTCACGGCGCCCTGGGTGAGGAGTTGCTGTTGTTTGTCCCCCAAGTACCTGGGAGTTAGGGAGGGAGAAAGAAATAGGACAGGGGTGGCATCCTGGGTGAAGGTTAGTTGGTGGGCCGTGGCATCGGCCAGGGCGTTTCCTTGGATGACAGGGTCTGTGCCCATCTGATGGCCTCGACAGTGCACAGTGGCTACCTCCTTGGGTTCTTGTAGGGCCTGGATAAATGTTGAATGGCCTTACCATTGACCACCAGAATTCCCTGGGTAGTTAAGAACCCCCTTTCTTTCCAGATTGCCACATGACTATGAGCGATAAGGAAAGCATACTTAGAATCGGTATATATAGTGGCCCTGTGGCCCTTTGCCAGCTGTAATGCTCAGGTGAGTGCCACCAGCTCTGCCTTTTGGGAAGAAGTCCTTTGTGGTAGTGAGGCAGCTTCCACCATGGTGGGAGGAGAGACTACTGCATAGGTTGCCCTGTGGCCTCCGTCCAGCCCCCTAGTTGAGCTTCCATCTATGAAGAATGTGAGATCAGGATTAGACAGAGGTTGGTCAGAGAGTCCTGTGCGAGGGGACCTAAGGGCCTCTACCAGCTCCACACAGGAATGTTCAGGCAAAACTGAGGAGCTAGCGGAGGGAAGGAGAGTAGCTGGGTCTAGAAGCGGTGATGAGCAAAGAGACCCTTGGGCATGTTCTATGAATAAAAGGTGGAACTCCTAGAAGGGCTTAATAAGGATAATGACTTATGACTCAAGAGGTCCTGGAGTCTGTGGGGGGAGTAGAATATAACCGGCTGTTGAAGGGTAAGCTTTAGAGCCTCCTTGGTTAAGCAAACTGCTGCTGCCAGTGCCCGGAGGCAAGACTGCCATCGCTGGGTAGTGGGGTCCAACTGTTTGGACAGGAAAGCAACCGGTTGGTGAGAGGGTCCCACTGGTTGGGCCAGAACTCCGGTCGCTGTCCCAGTTCTTTCCTCAGTGAACAGGAGGAAAGGCTTGTGGAAGTCAGGAAGCATAAGCGGGGGGAAGTTAGGAATGTGTCTTGCAAAGTCTTGAAGGTGCGGCTACAGCTGAGGGAGAAGTGAAGGGGCAGGTGGGAGTTTCCTTAGCTGTAGCATATAGCATTTTAGCAAGTATAGTGAAATTGGGGACCCAATGCCTAAGAAAGCCCACCAGCCCAAGGAACGACAAGATTTCAGCACCTGAGGTGGGGTGTAGGAGTTCCCTGATGGAGGTGGTGCGGTTCACTGTGAGGGCCTTGGAGGTGGGCATCAGGGCCACCCCTAGGTAGGTGACTTGTGGGGTAGAGAGTTGAGCTTTGGAAGGAGAGACCCTGTATCCCCGCTCTGCTAGAAAGTTAAGTAGAAAGGCCATATCTTGGAGAGAGACCTCCCTGGAGGGGCTGCACAGGAGGAGGTCATCTACATACTGGAGGAGAGTGCTACACTCAGAGTCATAAGAGGACAGGTCCTTGGCCAATGCTTGACTAAAAAGGTGGGGACTATCACAGAATCCCTGAGGCAGGACCGTCCAGGTTAATTGTTGGGTCCTGTGGGTGTCTGGATCCTCCCAAGTAAAGGCAAAGAGTGGCTGGGAGTCTGGATATAAGAGGATGGTGAAGAAGGCATCTTTAAGGTCCAGGACTGTGAAATGAGTGGTACGGGGGATATCTGAGATAGGAGAGTATATAGGTTAGGGACCACTGGAGGCAGTGGTACTGCGGCAGAGTTGATTATTCACAGATCTTGCACCAGTTGATGAACACCAGATGGCTTCTTCACCAGGAGGATGGGAGTATTACAAGGGGAGTTGGTAGGAACCAGAAGATCCTGGCTGAGCAGCCAGTTAACAATGGTCTGGAGGCCCTTGCGATGGGCGTGTGAGATAGGAAATTGAGGCCTGGAAGGGAAGCAAGAGGGATCCTTAAGGTGAACGAGGACTGGGGTGTGGTGATTGGCCACTACAGGAGTGGAAGTGTCCCAGACCACTGGATTAACTTTTTCGGGGGAAATGAGGAAATCAGACGAAGGCTCCGGGGAGAAGACAGCACAGGCGAGGACCAGGAGCAGATCCGGGGGAACTCAGTGTGAGGTGAGGCAAATAGATGCCCCGAGCTTATACAGAAGGTCTCGTCCCAGTAAATGGGCTGGGCAGGATGTGATAACTAAGAATAAATGGGTGAAGGGACGGCCTTCAAAAAGGCAGGACACCGGACCCGTCTCCAGCGGCTTGGAGGGTACCCCCGAGTTGCCCACAACCAAGACCTGAGAAGGATGCAATGGCCCATGGAAGGAGAGTAAAATAGAATAGGTAGCCACCATGTCCACCAAAAGGGAGATGGACTTACCCACTACCCATAGTGTGGCCCTGGGCTCGGCAAGGATGATTGGGGTTTTTGAGTCCAGGTGGCTTCAGTTGTCTAGGAGGCCCAGGAGCTCTGGCGAGGGGCCTGTTGGGGAAGCCAGTCCCCCATGAAACTCTGTCGCCGGGAGATGGTTCTCCCCCAGGGGCCACTCAAATTTCCAATATCCCTTTCATCTGCAGACCGGGCAAGGTCGAGTCGGTGGCCTGGGGTTGGGGTATTGCTTTGCCCAGTGGCCTTCCTGGCCACACCTGAAGCAGGCTCCCAGAGGTGTTCAGGTCTCACACTGTTTCCTGAGACAGGGGCTCTGAGGCCCCTGTTGTGCCAGCCGCAGGGCAGCGACTAGGGCTTGGGTTTGAAGGGCCACTTTCTGTTTTAGCCTCTGGGCCTACAAGGCCTCAGCTTCCTCCTCTTGGGCATTATAAAATTTAAAGGCCATATTCACCAGGTCTCGAAGTGGAGTCTGGGTGCCCTCCTCCATCTTTTTAAACTTGCACCGGATGTCCGGAGTGGATTGGGTCATAAAGTGGGTAGCTAAGACTGTGGACCCTGGTGGTGAGGAAGGGTCCAAATGAGTGTGAAGAGTAAGAGCCTCCATTAGACAATTAAGGAAAGAGACTGGGTTTTCATTAGGCTCCTGTGTGATCTCCCTCAGTTTGTCATAGTTATCGACTTTTTGAGCCACCTTTTCCATCCCTACAATAAGGCAGCGGACCATCTGTTCCCTCCTAGTCCTACCTGTGGCACCATCCTGGTAGTTCCATTGTGGGTCCTCAGCAGGCACCGCCGTGGCCCCGACTGGCAAAGAATGGTCGGAGTTATGTACCTGATTAGCATAGTCCTGAGCTGCTGAGGTGACGCGATCGTGCTCCTCGGGAGTGAGGGTGGAGGTTAAAATCATGTGGCGGTCATGCCACGTGAGCTCGTATGTCTGAGTGAGGTATCAAAACTCTTTGGTGTAGGCAGTCGGGTTGGCAGAGTAGGAGCCTAGGTGCTTTTCAATCTGGGACAGGTTCCCCAGGGAGAAGAGAACATGTACCCGAACCAGTCCCTCAGCACCTGCCACCTCCCAGAGAGGGGCCAGTAACTGGGCCTGGGACCTGGTAACTGGAGGGCTGGTCCATTTAGAGGGCAGTGTAGGATTGTAAGATGGCAATGGGGTGAGAGTAGGGAATGAGGTGGAAGTAGGGCAAGATGGCGGTGATGACGGAAGAGGAGGGTATAGCTTGTGGGTGGCTGGGGCAGAGCCAGAAACAGAGTCAGGTGGGACGTCAACAGGACCGGAGGAGGGAGGCGGTGCCTCCGTGGCAGTAGGGGTGGAAGTGGATGGGGGAGGGGAGTTGACCAAACCCAGAACAACTGGAGCTGAGGACAAAGGAATTAGAGATGGTGGGCTTGGAGGAAGAGTCAGATATAGGAGGGGCGAGACAGGAGGTAAGGCAGGAGCAGACACCTGAGCGGCCTGAATGGAGGACGTCTGGGTACAGGAGGTCAGATAAGGAGGGGGTTGGGAAAGAGCAGACATTTAAGAAGAGGCAGACGGGAGGGGAGCAGAAGGAGGGGTAGGAGCTGGAGGGGGAAGGCCAAGGTCTTCTGGAGGATCTGCAAAGGAAGATTCCGGAGCAGTGAGAGGCTGATAGCCCCTATCAGTGGATTTGGCCAGGAGGACCTGGGCCAAGGAACATTTGACGCAGAGGTCTGGGCGGGAGCACAATGCTCAAAAGGCCTGGATATAGGGGACCTCGGACCATTTCCCAGTCCAGTGACAATAATTACTGAGATCAGTGAGGAGGCCGAAATTGAAAGTTCCCTCAGGGGGCCAGCGAGACTGATTGTCCAGAGGATATTGGGGCCAGGCCCATGAGGAAAGGAAAATCAGCTTCCATTTACAGATATCCTTGGACAACCCCAGCATAGCCAGATTAGATATGAGACACTACAAGGGGGTCTGAGCCTCAGTTTTAAAAGGTTGGCTTCCCATGCCGCAACCTTCATTCCCAGGTCCCTAAGCAAGCGAGCCCAGCATCCCAGACCCACTCAGAATAGGGATCAAAAGGAAGATCTGCTTCCATTTATAGGGTTGGTGATTTGGAGATAGGGACATCTCCACTGCACTGGAGTCAAAGGCACCGTGCCAGAGGCATGAGCCCAGATGCAGCTGCAATTTCAGACTAGGCATACCAGAGGGTAGGAGGAGAAGTCAGGGAAAGTGAGGGACTCATCACATTGTCTGAGATCCTGGGGCCAGGTCCTGTTTCCGAGAGAGGTCCTGGATTGGGAGAGGAGGGTGAAGCATCCTAGGGCCCCACACCGTTCTCCTGGGTTTTGGCACCAAATGTAAGGTAAACGAAACCAGACCAGGCGAAATGGCAACAAAGGAGCCAAGAAAAATTTATTAGCGCAATCCCGGGCGAGGTTCACCGGTCCATGTAGCTGTGGGCCGAAGAAGTTGCACCCAGCAAGATGGTTGACAGGTTTATAAAGGGCACACTGAGAAAGCTGTGAGGGGGTTGGGGAGAGCAATCACTGGTTGGGACAGCTGTCACGTGTGCTGGCGATTGGCTGAACGGGGTTGCTAGAGTCACTGTTACAGGTACTGCCTGGCTTAGTTCCAGTTACTTATTCTTGCTGGCTCACTCTTGTCCATTGTTCTCCTGGTCCATGTTGGAGCCATCTTGTTGAGGTTCGCCCTGCCCTCCGGTACCTCCGACCTTACAGTAATGGAGTTAGGTGGTATCTCAATGTTGTTTTGATTTGCATTTCTCTAATGATTAGTGAGGCTGATCATGTTTTCATGTGTTGGCTGACTGCTCATATAACTTTTGAGCAGTGTCTATTCATGTATTTTGCCCACTTTTCAATGGGGCTGATTTTTTGTTTTGCTTTTTTTTGGGTTTTCTTTTTTTTCTTTTGGAACATTTGAGTTCCTTGTAGATCCTGGTTCTTAGACTTTTGTTAGATATACAGTTGGCAAATTTGTTAGATATACAGTTGGCAAGTTCCCATACTGCATGCTGCTCCGCATTCTGTTGATTTTTTTTTTTTTTTTTGCTTTGCAGAAGCTTTTCAGGTTATTGAGGTCCCACCTATCTATCTTATCTCTTATGTCATGGGCATTTGGGTTGCGATCAGGAATTGGTTGCCTATTCCAATTTCCATAAGGGTGCCTCCTACATTTTCTAAGAGTCTTATAGTCTGAGGTTTTACATTTAGGTTTTTGATCCATTTAGGATTGATTCTTGTGCATAGTGATAGGTAGGGGACCTATTTCATTCTTTTGCATGTTGTCAGCTCATTAAAAAGATACCTGTGCATGCATGTTTATTGCAGCACAATTCACAATAGTAAAAACGTGGAACCTAACATGCTGCCCATGGAAACTGGACTGGACAAAAAAAAAAAAAGTGGTAAATATGCACAATGGAATATTACACAACCATAAAGAAAGACAAAATTATGAACTTTGCAGCAACTAAAATGAAATTAATGTCTATCATACTCAGGGATATATCACAGAAAGAACTGATTACCCTATTTTCTCATCCATAAGTGGACTCTAAACACCTATCATAATACTACAAGAAAAAGATTGGCAGTATGGGACACTGCCAAAGGAAGGAGTGGGAGGAACACAACATCAACAAGGGTGCATGATCCCAAGTCAGACGAAGCGAGTTCCAATGATAACTCAAACATCACCTGTACATAAACCACTTATGTACCCAGTCCTTAATTGTACTCTACATCTTTAAAATTAAAAAAAAATATAGTCAAAAATGAACAAGTTATAAATTAAATAAGAATTATTTTAAAGTGTAACAGCAAATGTCTTCCCCTCATGTCTTTGGCACAAAAAACATTGCTTAGAATTTTATTCTTAAAAATAAATCATAAATTTAAAATAAATTTAGAAAAAATTGAAGGTGAATATTATGCAAATAATAGTATGAAAGAGTAGAATTCAGCCAGGCTCGGTGGTTCAGCTTGTAATCCTGCGCCTTTGGGAGGCTGAGGTGAGGGGATTGCCTGAGCCCACAGGTTCAAGACCGCCTGGGCAGCAAGACCTCATCTCTACAATAAATCAAAAAACATCAACCGGGCATGGTAGCGCATGCCTGTAGTTCCGGCTACTTGGAAGACTGAGGCAGAAGGATCACTGGAGCACAGCAGGTCAAGACTGCAGTGGCCGGGAGTGGCCACTGTACTCCAGGCTGGGTGACAGAGTGAGACTCCAACTCAAAAAAAAAAAAAAGAAAAAGAAAAAGAAAGAGTAGAATTCAAACTTTCCTGTCATAGCAAATATGCATAAGAATTAAACTTGTTGGCTAATTAAATATATTGTAGATTTGCATTTTTAAAAGGCAGCATTATGCAATTTACAAAACATGTGCCTATAATATAAAACTAGTTTATCTTTTAAGTTTAAAACAAATTTACATTACATAAGCATTAATACAAGGTAAACTGACTCAAAGAAATACTAGGCAAAATTAACATTTAGGTCAAATATATTATTAGCTAAAAAGAGGTTGTACACAATAAGACACAATTTAATTCGCCAACCAAAAATATAATAATATTAAATGTATACAAACTAACAACATGACTCCAAAAATTACTCCAAAGTGAAGCAGAAATTTACTTATCACAAACCACTCTCAAAGATTTAAGGAATCTCCTTTAGTATTTCCTGGATCAAGTAGAAAAAAATATGATAATGTATAGCGATAATTTAAATAGCACACTGAAAAATCATTATCTAAAATACATATGAATGATTTTGGTACTATTAATTCCTAGTTTCTTAATTACATATATGTATGATCTTGATACTATTAATTCTCAATTTCTTATATTACAATGTAAATTCTTATAAACAATGTAAATTGTTTCCTAACAGTGAATAAATTCTAGGAGAGAAAAAAATATATACAAGACTTATAAAATCATTAAACCAAAAGCTTGAAAATCTAAAAAATTAAATTGAATTAAAAAGTTGGACTGTATTTATGCATACAAAGACTTAATAAATCATTGCTTCCAAAATTAACCATAAAATATATGGTACATCATTTACAAATACAATAGGATTTTGCATGAAGCATAATAAATTGATTTTTTTTTTTTTTTTGTGAGTTGGAGTCTCACTCTGTCACCCAGACTGGAGTGCAGTGGCTGCTCCTGGCCACCGCAGTCTCGACCTACTGGGCTCCGGTGATCCTTCCGCCTCAGCCTTCCGAGTAGCCGGAATTACAGGCGCACACCACCACACCCGGCTGATTTTTTGATTTATTGTAGAGATGAGGTCTGGCTGCCGAGGCAGGTCACGAACCCACGGGCTCAGACAATCCGCTCACCTCAGCCTCCCAAAGGCGCGGGATTACAAACTGAGCCACCGATCCCGGCAATCGTTAAAAGGGAATTGTCAATAAAGACTATGTTGTGGAGAATACATATGGAAGATTAATGAAAGCAAAAGAGGAAGAGGGCAGGAAGAGGAAAAAGAATACTAGGAAGTTGGGGTAATTATTTACTAGATACCCTAAATACCTTTATGAACATGGAATTAAGACATGTGGTATTGATGTGGATTTTTTGTCACCCCGGGCTTTGAGAGTGTTGGCTCAATGGGTCAGCCAACCAAGCCCCAGAGAGGATCTTGGAGGGGTTGGTAAGCCTATCCCCTCAAGTGTCAGCTCTAATGGGCTGGCAAGCCAAGCCCTGAGTGTGGCGATGGGGGTGGGTTGGCAAGCCTAACCTCGGGGTGTTGGCTCTAACGGGCAGCAAACCAAGCCCTGAGAGTGTTGCTGGTTTGGTGGGCTGGCTATCCAAGGCCCTGGATGTCTCAACTTCAGAGGCTCGCCTCCCTCGGGTAGCTCTCCTGGTTCAGCTGACTCTGTTGCCTGGCAAGCCAGCCCCTGAGGTGCATGACTTTTCAACTCTGAGGATCTTCTGCAGTAATTCAGGTTGTAGCTCTTCATAGTCAAGGTTCTTGTCTCATGCCCAGGAAGAATGAGGGACATGGACAGAAAGTGAGAAAGCAGGATTTATTGAGGAAAGAAAATCTCCCACAGTGGGAGGGGGCCAAAGGAGTTGCCCATCTGGGGCTGAAAACCTGGTGTCCTAATCCAAGCCGACTGGCTAGCATTAGTTGTGAACTGTTGCTGTTCTGATTGGTTGCTTTTCAATCCCAGCAGTGAGAATTTTAGCTCTAGCCTGAGAGACTTGCAGGGAGCTTGTTTACCAATGCTGAGTCTGAGAGGCCTGCCAGTAGTTCACTACACTGTTACTAGAGGACTCTCCTGTCTGTCTGCCTAGACTTTCTCTAGCTATCTCCTGTCTCAGTCTAGATACAGAATAAAAAAAATAAACTTCTGGAAAAAAGCAGCTGAGAGACAAAATCACAAACATTACCAAAAACAAATAAGTGGAATACATAGGGGAAAAGACATTCATTTATATTGTTTAGAAATTATTTACTTAGGAAAAAATTGAACTTATAATTTGTATAAAAGTAATATTAATTCCTTGATATTAAAGTAAAATTAATTCCCTGCTATTTAAAGTAATTAAAAGCACATGATGCACACAAAAACACATGCACACACACACACTCTCTTATGGCTCAATTAGATAAAGGATAAATTTTAAAGGCCCGCCTATCAAGTTTCTTCGCATCAGGAGAAATATATTTGAAAAGATAATTAACAAAATAGGAAACACAGTTACAAATAAACTTATGAAATGATGCTCAAATAGAAAATACTCAGGAAAATGCAACATAAAATTAAAATGGAATGTCATTTCACAAACTTCAGAAGAGCAAAAATGTTTAAATCTGACGTCAATTAGTAAAAAGATTGAGAATAATAGAATGTCTTATTTATTTATGATATCAATATTTACTGATATTATGTCACAATACTTGCTCAATATGAAGTATCTTAAATATGATACAGCTTTTTTTTTACCCAACATATACTATAGTGAAATGTTTATACATGCTCATGAAGACTTATCCAAGAATATCACAAGACACAAAAGTAGAAATAACCAAAAATCAGAAGTAACTTAGTTGTTCAGCAGCAAAAAAATGAATGTGCATGTTGTGGAAAAGAGAAGGAACTGTGTGCAAGGAGCATTGTTGAAAGCAGGATAACAGAATCTATTTAAAGTACTAAACATCTAGTGTGACACTACACATCATTTACAGTAATAGAAAATCAGAACTTAAAATTATACATGAGAATGATGAATAAAAAGTTAAAAATAATGACTTCCTCTAGAGTGACTCCCATAAAAAAGAAAGTATATTTTTAGTGTCTTATCTTTAAAGATTGATGTGTTGGATAAATTACTAGTCATAACTTCACCATATTAGAAGTAATTTAGTAAATTTTTAAGTTGATAGACATTGACTTATTTTCTTACTTGTACCCTTTTCAGTCTTTTTATTAAAAAGTATTTACTGCTTCCTTATACTTCATATTTTGATATAAGTAATTTCATTAAAACATATTAGTACATTTAGTAAATGTTTATTATGTTCCTTTGATTTTTTTTGAGAAACAAGAAATAATTTGATAATCAAGAGAAATTCATAACTTTGTTTTGTGGATAACACATAGACACTTATAAAGTTAAGCAAAAATATTAACTGTGCTGAAAGCAGTAACATTTTAAAATAAATTCTAAAAGACAACACAATTTATCACAAATGAATTTTTCTTAATTTCTATATAAAGTATAATCTAAATGTTTATTTAAAAGTATATAAAATGGTTTATACACTTCAGAAAATTTCAGAGCTCAACTTGTCAGTTTTCAAAAGGGAGATATAATATAGAGAACCTCCCAAATTCAGTGGAATATTTGGGTGAAGGGACTAGAGGTCAATTTCAATTTTAAACATAATCTTGGAAATAGTGATGCGAAATTCCAGAAAATGAAGTGGTATTCTTAAAAGTTTCATTAAAACATGGATTTTTATGGACAAATTGGAGAGGAAAACCTAAATAGAGCACTAATTTATGAGTATTATTGATAACTTAATTAATAAAACATTACATATCAGAGTGATATAAAGTATTGTTATTAAATATTTCCACAAAAATTTATAGTAAATTAAGTTTAAAATACTTGATTTTTTGCAATTATAAATTTTGAAAAAGTTTGAAGTTTTTTCAACGTCCTATAGACTATAAGGTTATATTATGACTTCATAAAAAAGAGTATTCTATTAAATTTTGACTAAAATGCTAATGTTTGACTGGAATATTGCTTTAAAAATGATAATATAGAGACAAAAATGTCTACTTTATTTTCTGGTAAATATTCACTTTGATTCATGGTTATGTTGTCTATTATTTTCACTCAACTGAACATCTGTTTTTCTAGGTTTCTTTTTTTTTCTTTCTAACAAGGAATCTGAACTGGGAAAGTAATCACGGAATAAAGCATTGACTACTTGTGAGACATACAGGCCTGTTTTAGATACCCTCTGGGACATCAGGGTATGCGAGGCTGCTTTCAGACTGTAAACAGCAGAGGAGCTGACAGATGTTGGTGTTACTCCTTAGATTACTCCTAATGATCACACACCTCAAAAATTGCCAACCGCATCTTCCCTAATACATAAATGTAAAGACAATAAAAAGAAAAACAGAGAATATGTAGTGCCTCATATAAACTGCCTAGATTATATGTGCAACAAGTATATGAACCATAAACTATCTTTTTAAAATACAAGATATATTAAGAACTGTCTTGAATGTCACCTAAAGTATAATTTTTTGATCATTTATTGAATAGATTTTGCATTTACTAAGACTGATAGGAATATCAAAAGAAAGAGAACATACATCACTTTTCTATTTACTATTATTTTTAAGATTGATTTATTCACCTGATTAATCAGTTAATTAATATAATTTAAATGCAATTTAATAATATTATTTATAACAGAAGTAAAACACCATCCATTTTAAGTATATAAGTGACTTTCAGGAAAATTTAAATTGTTATAAGTAAATCGATATATTCAGTCATGACTCTGACCATTATTACGACTATTACATTTTGGGAAATATTGCAGACACATTTTAAAGCATGTCAAAAGCCCACTAATGAATTCAGTGGGATTCCAGGTACAATGACATCTTTGTAGGAGGCTAAGTAAAAAATGAAATTTTACTTTACGGAAATATTCCAAAGTGATATTTTAATTATTTATAATTTTAAATGTTTGTCTTGATGAAGACATGCAATGCACCATTATTACATCTGTGTAATATTTTGAAACGTCTTAGTTTTTTTAGAATTTATTTAAATCTTATTTAAATGTTATAATACTCGTAAGAATTTATGTGGTAGATATTATTGTCTTTCATTTTATTTACTAAAAATATTAGACCTAGCAATGTGAGGTGATGAGTCAAGTTTCATGGGTGTTGAAGGAAAAAAAGAAACTAAAAAACTCATCTTGTAACAGTATCTTTGCTATGAAATTATGATTTAATATCTTTTCATATACTTGATAATTTGGCATAAGACACTTGTCCCTTTTTAGAAACAAACTTTTAGGAACACATAAAAAAAGCACAATTAATGGTTAAGAATGAAATATTGAGAAAATTCTAATAAAATCTACTTTTTTTTTGTCAGTTAACAAAGCAGCTCATCTTGGCAACTAGAGTAAAAAGTGTTCAATTTTCATTGTGGACTGTAATTGACAAATATTAACTCTTATTTTTTGCTCATTTTAATTAAGGCTTGAACATTGCAATTGTTTTAAATATTACACTAGTTTTCAAACGTTAGAATAATATGTTTAAATAGAAAATGGCATGCATAACCTTTGCATTGGCAAGGGTTGCCCTCATATTATTAATTAATTAGAAATGGTGATATCTTTTTTTAAAAAATGAAGATTTTTCTTTCTCTTTATATTTTGCAGATTGTAGAATTCAAATTCTTTTTGCAGTATTGAATCTGTATGTACATTTAAAGTTTAGAATGTTGACAGATTACATGTAATTTATGAGGTTTTAAAATTAGAAAATTTTATTTTGACTACTAAAATAATATTCTTTAAATAGTGTACAATCAAAATTATCACTAACTACTGTTTATGTCACTAAAATATAATGTATTAAATTAATATTCATAAACATAAATTAATATTCATGGACATTCATAAATTATATACTCAGATTCAAATATTTGAATAGGTTTTAAATATAATATATCAGATTCTAAGAACTTCAATCACCTTAAGGAGCACTTGAAGCACAAGTCATCATGATTAGAGAAATTATTACCTCTCATTAAACCCAATTAGTGGCCCTAATACACCTGACTCAGGTTTATTTTTCATTGTCTCTGTGCTCATCTTTGTTTTGAACATATAGACATTTTATCATTTCTAGCTACTAAAGGTGGTAGAAATCTTATCTGATCTTTCTTGCTCTTTCTTGCTCAAAAAGAAAACAAACATATTAAAAAAAAAAAAAACGCACCATTTTAGACCAACTAAGCCAAGTTAGTATTTGGGTTGTTTACCAATTGACACTCAGAGAAAGACAAATTGTTCATAGTATAAGCTTATTTAATCTTAGAGTCATTTTAATGATTTTTTTTATTCTGATGGAGTCTATTATACTCAGTGACCTTTCACAGAAACAAAGAACAGAGTACCATATGTTCTCACTCATAAGCAGACCTTGAACAGTTATCATAATACTATACAAAAGGGATTGACAGTAGTGGGAAACTGCCAGGGGAGGCGGGGTGGGATTGGCAGTTGAGGGAAACTGCAAGGGGAGGGAGGAGGACACTTCATCAACAAGGGTACCTGCATAATCAAAGCTTGGATATCTAACTCTGAATTGTACCTCACATCTTTAAAATAAAAATACAAAATAAAAAAGATCAGAAATAGCACTACTGTAAAAAAAATAGACTCAAAGTCTCTGCTTTTCAAAGAATTTTGGTTTCTTAAAAATTTTGTGCTGAATCAATGCAATACTTACATTTTAAGACTGAAGGTACTTAATTTATCTTGTAATTAGTATATGCTAACTTAACCCATTACACTGTTTTAACAATGTGCATGCATCTTCCTCTATAACGTATGATTTAAGTGATATTTATTGATATTTAAATATGCAACATATATTTGTGTATTTGCATATTTAAATATATATTACATATAAAAATACTTCATATCAGGAGTAGCAATTTACCCATTTACCTATTGTTCACAGTGGCTTTAGTGCTTCTATGGCAGTGTTGAGTCATAGTGACAAAGGCCATGTGGTTTGCTAAGTGTAAATATTTATCATGTTTAACTTTACAAAATAAATTATTGACCTCTGTTCTATTCTACATATTTGTATTATATATATATATATTACATATACAGCACATTATCTATCTGTCATTCTTAGACTACATTGGGAAATAAAATGCCAGATTTCTTGAGTTATGCAATGTCTTTTTTAATAGAAATGACAAGTTTTGTATTTGGAAAAGCAGAAACTTCAATCCCCAAATACATGACTCTTATAGATATAAACATAGAGCTATAAAAGCCCAAGGTTTATTATATAATTTTAGTCAAAATGTAGCAATAAGTTTTAGAAAACTCAATTTTTAAATAAATACTACTAACTACAGAAAATATTGTATCTACTATACTAGAATATTTCTGAATTACTTACTTACATGCTCTTTCAGTTACTTGATACAGACTCATAATAAATAAAGCCATAAAACCCACCACAAACCCTACTTGTTTCCACCAGTGAAGAAAAAAAAAAAAAAGAATTGGGCAATATAATTCCAATAAATTAGCATTGAAATGACAAAGGCAGGAAAAATTACAAGTAATGGTGCACAAGACTAGCATTTCAATTTTAAAAATTACCAGTAGAAGCCGGGCTCGGTGGCTCAGCCTGTAATCCCGCGCCTTTGGGAGGCTGAGGTGAGTGGATTGCCTGAGCCCGCAGGTTCGAGACCCGCCTGGGCAGCGAGACCTCATCTCTACAATAAATCAAAAAAAAAAAAAAAAATCAGCCGGGCGTGGTAGCGCATGCCTGTAATTCCGGCTACTTGGAAGGCTGAGGCGGAAGGATCGCCGGAGCCCAGCAGGTCGAGGCTGCGGTGGCTGGGAGCCGCCGCTGCACTCCAGTCTTGGCGACAGAGTGAGACTCCAACTCAAAAAAAGAAAAAAATTACCAGTAGATAGCTGGAAACAGTGGCTCACACTTACAATCTCAGCACTTTGGGAGACCCAGGAGGAAGGATTGCTTGAGGCCAACAGTCTAAGATCAGCCTGGGCAACATTGAAAGATTTTGTTTCTACAAAAAAAAAAAAGAAAAAAGAAATAACCTGGCATAACGGCACTTGCCTGTAGTCCTGACTACTTGAAAGGTTGAGGTGTAAGGTTCACTTGAGTCCAAGAAGTTGAGGATGTGGTGAGCCATGATTGTGCCACTAAACTCCACCCTGGGCAACAAAATGAGACTCCAACTCAAAAACTTTAAAAAATACATAAAAAATTTAAATGATCAATAGAAATTATTTAGTTCATTTATTCATCTACATGCAGCTTTTTATTGCATCTTAAATTGTGTGACATACATAAATGAAGAATAGTTTTGAGAATGCTACTCTCTGTAGTATGTGAACAAATTTATCAGAACTGGATTTTTTATTGGGATTTGCTTGACTTCTCCAATACTTTCAGTCTTTGCTGTTTGGAGAGATTCTAAGAAAATTAGTTTGCCTGAAATTAATGTTGAGAGTGACTCTAAAAGTGTTCTGATACAATGAGTCCAAACACCAGGAACATTTGCTGGGATGAATTATTTTATTTCAAATCTGAAATAATCTTCTGCAACAATCGTGGCATTTCATTTGGTTCCACTGTCAAATCACACTGTCCCAGGTCCTTCTGAATCCACTATTGTACAACTAGTCATTACTAGGGAGTTTCAGTGACATTACTCCACGGTGAATTACAGCAGGTTAGAAGTTTCTGTGCAGCAGACAGAGGCAAGCACAGAAAGCAACACAATAATATCCATATTAAATTCAATGAACCTTATAAAAGCACTTAGTATCATCAATTGATCAGAAGGCTGGTGAAGACAGAGTCCTTAAAGATTCTTCAAGATGATAAGGTATACTATTACTCAATTGTGCCTCCCTCTTAGAATTCAGTTTTTTGTTACTTGACTCAAATATTTTACAGAGCAGATGTTAGCATGTAAATAAGTCTTTGCCTTTTTAATGTTAGACATCTAGAACTTTTTCTCAAATTGCCAGGGTCCCCTCAAGCATCTTCAAGGCCTAAATGCAGGTCTCAAATGCAATTTGATGGTACTGGCATGTTGTAGATAAGGTGGATGATCTTCAAAAAGAAAGAGATTATTGCAAAGGCCTGTTACTCCAATATAACTAGGCATGGCTAGGCTGAAATTTAAGAGGCTTGTGAATAGCAAGCAAATAGCAAGATTCCTCTTCATCATTTTATTCTCGCTAGAGATTACTTTCTTCCTAGGACACGCCTATTAGAAAGATTTTCTTCTTTTGTTCTCACCCCAACCTTTCTAGGATTCTTTGTTTCTCATTTAGATCTGTGTAAGAAGCACGGACTGTCCAGTATCCCATTTTTCCCCTTCACCAGTTGAAAAAACTTTTTCATATCCATCAGTGATTAAAGGTATGTATCCATTTTTTTTTCTTAATTCCTATACAAACATTTATGTTATTGAACATGGCTGGTGGCCCTTGTGAAAAGAATGGCATTGGAGTATTCTCCAGGTAATCTGGAGGTCAGCAATGGTGGAAGCATCTACATATTTAATGGCTTAATGGACCTTCATATAAAATTGTAAAACATCTTGATTTCCAAAAAATAAAAATATATATATATTATCTTTTTGTATATTTTGGTGATGATTTTTTTTGTATTTTGGAGTTTGAATTGTTAAGTTGCTAACATAAGATATAGTTTAGAAGCCCTTAGTCAAGAGAATTAATGTTAGGTGGAGAAGCCTTGAGCCAAGATGAGAATTAATGTTAAATGGGGAAAATTTCCCGTGTGTGGCACCTTGGTTTCAAGTTTCACATGTGAGTAAACAAGCAAATCACAAGTTACAGTACAGAATCAACATCTGAGTAAAGGTCAAATAATATGATATGAAGTCATAGTAAGATTAATCCTGCTTGACACATGAATGTCTTCACAAAGATTGCTATTTTTAAGTTAACTCTACATTGAAAAAATAGTCTAACCAAAGATTCAATCATTGCATTCAATTTCCTGCTTGGGGAATACATTAATTGAACTAATTATTATTTAAGTGATTGGGAGAATGGAATAAAATACCAGTAATAACAGTAGTAGTTGTAGCTATCTATATAGGTTTTCTCCTCTACATATATATATTTATGGTAAAGGACATCTATAGAGCTTCTATTAAGGCCTAGAAACTGTTCTCTGCACATTCATATATCCTTTAAATCCTATAAATATCTTATAAGATAATAATAGTAATAATGTCATAAAAAGCAAAAATGTATACCTTAGGCAAATCTAGACCATCTGAAAACAGTAAGATGCAGATTTGTAAAAGATCATAAATGGTATTGGCAGTCATTGGATTTGGAAGATTTAGCAAAGCAATTGATCAGAGGTGAAATTATCACCAGAGAGACTCACAAAAGTCAGAGGAGAAAGATACTTTAAAAGGAAGATTATGATGAATACTCTCAAATATTGTAATGAGTCTGAACTTAATGAGAGCAGGGAAGAGGCTGTTATATTTAGCAAACAGAAGGTAGCTTATGATATTTGAAAAAGCAATATTGTAGTCAGAGTGACATTTAGGGAGTGAATGAGTGACTACATGATAAGAAGGGGGAGGCGGTAAAGATAGAATCACTCAAATACAAACCAATATTAAACAATCATTCTTCCAAAGTTCCAAATAAATTGCTCTATGACATTTATAGCATTTGACATGAAATATTTGCAAAAAGATGAAATTTTCTTAAATGATATTCTTATTGTATGAGTTTTGAATGTCACCGTACATTATTTGACCTTCCGATTTATTTGACCACATACTTTATACTACCCACTTTTTCTCTAGGATTGAATCTTTTAACCCTAACATAATGTTACATTTATAACATTGTTTAAGTAAAATGTCAGATTGTCTTAGCAATACGATTTCTAAATCTACTTCTCCCTGCCTATTGGGAACAACAGATATCAAAAAATTGTAGTGTAAACAGAAACAAGTTGAGATTCAGACTCATTGTTTTCGAGCTGAAGCTGAGAAACGAAAGATGCATTGGACTACTGTGCTTAAAAAATCTAGGTTTAAAGGGAAAAAAGTCTATTTGTTTAATTAAGTTAATTTCCTCTGTCTGTACATCATATTAGACATAGGTTCAGGATCTAAGTGAATACAACTGAGTGCTTACATGTTAATTATCACCTTTGTAGAAATAGGATATTAAATAAGAAAAAGGCACCAGGTAAGAACAGGATGAATTTTTTTTTTTGGCAGTAATTTTGATGGTATAATATAGGCATTTAACAACAGATGCTATGCAGACTTCAGCTTTAACTCTTGCTTAAATAGATGAAGCCATCTTTAATGAGAAAAAAAATCACTTTGACATTTCCTTGGACACTGTTATTTTTTTTTCTGATTATGATCACATGGAAATGAATACAGTCTCCAGCTGATGAAAAAGACAGAAAACATACTCTCTTTGTGAGAAAGCTTTGGCAAACAAAGAGGTGCAGAGTAGAAGAATTTCTATGGGCAATTTTAGCCCATAATTTGCAAACATTAAACTTCATAAAAGTTTTCTGAATTTTGTCTAAATAGCTGTTCCTTAATTTTCTTTCACCTTCACAGCAGCTCAGCCATAAAACACAGGGACAGTTGTGGCCCCCTTAGGCTAGCCCAATCTGGGTATTCTAGCTGTAAGTGGCAAGACAGAGCCAGCACTCCAGTGATCAAGAACTCCATGCCCTAAAATTCCCCACTCTTATCTCTGAGTATCCCTTTTTATAGAGCATATATTTTACCCAAATCTCTCCCTCTGATACTTCCAATAATTGGACCCAAACTACACATGCAGCAAACAAAATTAGGCGAATCCATGTTCCAACTTTTGTGTTGAATGAGAACATTCTGAACACCTTGAATCATTTATGTCTCAATTGTAAATAAGATGATGTTTCTCAATCACAAATAAGACTTTTTCTCTTTTTATCTCATATCAAATGATTTTGTATTCTTTTATCATTTTCAATTCCCCTCTTTGCACATGTGTGTGTTTGTGCATGTGTGTGAGCATGCACGTTTACAGTATTTTTTAAATGTTGGCATCAAGACAGGCATAGTGGACTACTTCATGTCCTGTATGTCTTAATGAGTTCTCATAGCTCTGGATAAAAGGTTTCTCCAGTACTATGAGAAAGGTCTCTAGGTAGGATCAGGTATTTCTGCTGCAATGGCAGCAGAACTGGGTAACCTTGACATGCACTTCAGGCATTAATTGCAGTCATACACATCAGAGTTTAGATGCTTGACTTGCTTTAAATTGCTTCGGTGGGGTCATCATCTCACTGGTGTTTTTTTTTTTTATTTCAAGTGCCTGAGCAATGCTACTCGGATCAAGGGCAAATGTATTGAGTACAAATATGTCTCAATATCTTATTTACTAGACATAATAGTCCAGAACACAGTGTGTCTTTACATTATAAAAGTCAGACCTGAGCTCTTACCATTATATCATCAGCCTCCTTCTTTTGATGGTCTGAACTTATTTTATATCTAAGATAATATCGCATAAACCCTGTGTAATTGCTTTGTTAGTCTTCATAATACAATCTGGAATCAAATAATATTCAGCCATTTTGTGTTGTAGAAATGAATATACTATTTTACTATTAAGTACATTTTTTAACTTTTAATGAATTTTAAAGATGTTTGGTATAATTCAGGGATAGGTATGCAAAGTTCATTATGCAGGTACCCTTGTTGATGATGTGTGCACCCTCTATCCCCCAGTAGATTCCTACTACAGGCAATCCTGAATTCCCCCCACCCCTGGTAGTTTCCTTCTACTGCCAAACTTTTTCTTAGAGTAATTTATTTACTTTGGAAATATGCAAATATTTATTTTTATTTCAAATGTGTCTGTATTTTAATTTTGTATTTATAATAGTATTCCTCCTCTGGCTTTACTCTGATACTTTGCAGTATAATAACATATCTTAAATCTTTATTGTTCAGAGTTTGTGGTTTTCCTTTCCAGAACTATGGGCCTCTGCTCACCATAATCTTTAGTGTTACCTTCAATAACTATTTATCCAACTTGACTGGGTAGATTAAAATTGCACTTCATTTTATTACAATGCAATCCAATAAGAACAGATATATCTTCTTTTTTTGTAATTTTTGTGTTTTAATACTTAATACATGTCACAGAGTAGGCATGCACTAAGTATTTGTTCATTAGTACATGATTAGATCCTTAAGTACTTCATGTTTATTATTCTGATGAAAATTTTTCTTTTATGACTAAATTGGAATTTGTACCAAGTCTATTTTTAAACTTTAACTTTATGTGTAGAATATACCAACATATTATTTAACGGAATAGTTTTATTATATGTATATTCTCTCAGTCAAGGAAAACACGAATAAACATGTCAAACAAGGCTGTACACCTTTCCTTTTTCTGCTCACTTCTTACATTCTTCATCTCAGTTAGGCTTATTTATAGCTTGTCTAATGGCTTTGAATATTTGCCAAACATCATACTATTTGTGGAACACTAAAAATACTTAGGACCCTACAAGTGCTGGAGAGTATTTAAGTTGAAGTACTAGGGTTTGTGGTTCACAAACAGCTAGCATCTGAGCCACTATCAATCTGGTCTTCATGAAAAATTAGACTCAGACCTCAGCAAATGAATTAGCTAGACTCCATTTACCCAAAAAGGGAGACAGAAAAGTTAAAGATATGGTTTGCTAAAGGTAAATTTCTCTATGTCCAGATGGAAGCACAGAGCAGTTGGGTTGGCTAAAGGAAACATGAGTGGTGGGGTGGGAATGAGACATGGAATAGAAGAGGAAAAAAAAAATGGTTTAGAAGATTCACCTACAGTATGTCTCTTTGGATTGTAGACCTGCCAAAGTTCAATGAAAGTCTGGAAACTATCAATTAGAGTGAGGGAAGGGGAAAATTTTTTTTGTTTTTTCCTCTATCGCAATGCACAAAAAATTCTGCATGCTTGAAAAAAACAAATGGCCATCTGTGTCTTATTTCCCTGAGAAGTATCTCACTCATGGTGGGCAGCCACTGAAAAGACCCCAGTGATCCTGTCTCCTGGTATCCTAAAAATATTCACTTCCCTTTGTGAGTGTGCTTATGTGTCACATTCATTTTTATGCCCAAAATCATACACATTGTAAATACCTGAAATATAAAACATGTACATTGCCAGAAGTGAATGAAAAAACATTAGAGCCAGGCATGGTGGCTAGCTCCTGTAATCATAGCTACTCCAGAGACTGAGGCAGGAGGATTACTTGAGGCCAAGTGTTCAAGTCCAGCGTGGGTAACATAGCAAGACCCTCATCTTAAAAATATAAAGTTAAAATTAAAATGAATTAGCCAGATATGGTGGCATGTGCTTGTGGCCCCAGCTACTCAGGATGCTGATGCAGGAAGATTGTTTCAGCCCCCAAATTTGAAGATGTAGTGATCTATAATCTTGTATTACTGCACTTCAGTCTTGTTGACAAAGCAAGACCCCATCTCTAAATAAAAATGAATAAATATATAAATAAAGCATTATGACATGGGTTAGTTTGAAAGCAATAGAGAGACAAAAACAAAAGCAAGGATTTGGAGGATACAAGGTTCAGAGTGAATATGCTGTCTACCTCCAGATAAAATAAAGCCCGTGTCCATGGCTGGTAACAATTCCAGGTCACCTTGATCCTTCATAGACCAAAGTAAAATTGCAGAGTCATAGAGAATATATATACTTTGCTTTGATGGATTATCCCAATTTTTACTCCCACCAGCAATTTAAGGGAGCTTCCATGCTTAATACTCTCAACATTAATTAATATTAACAGTCTGGTTTAAATTCTTGTCAACATTGTGTGTATTAGTATCCCATCATGGATTTAGTTTGAATTCATTATAAACCATAATGCCAACTACTTTTTATATATATTTTAGCCAATTTAATGATCCTCTTTTGTATTCATTCAAGAATTTTTCCCATTCTTAAATTAGGTTTTCTCATATATAAGTAGTCATAATTTATGTAACCTATATGCATAAGCCTTCAGTTATATCAATTGTAAATATTCCTCTTGGTCTGTCATTTCTGTTTTTCTCTCTTAATATATCTACTGGATGAAAATTAATTATTAATTTTAATGAAATCCATTGTATCCATCTTTTAAGATATTTTATCTTGTTTAAAAATATTCTAACTTCTATTTATGGCCATGGCAATATTGTCTTGTTTTTTTCAAAGAGGGTGATTTTTTTCTTTACATTTAGCTTTCATTATTAGATTTATGATCCATCTCAAATTATTTTTTGCTTATGGTGTGAATTCGGACTTACAATTTACTTATTTTTGAGAGTAGATATCTTATTATCCAACATTATTTATTGAAAATAAATCCTTTACCACAAAATTGAAGTGGAGTCTCTCCTGTATTGTTAAGCAGGTATTCACTCATGATCAGGTGTATTTCTTGATCATATATTCATTTTATTTAGCTAACTTGTCAATACATATTCAATTGTACATTTCTTTAATTGCTGTTTCTATTTTAAAGTTATACTATTAGTCGTGTATGAGTTTACATTAATATATTTTTGACTTGATGCTTAATGCTTGTGAAATCTCTTTCCAGTTCGCTTAATACTTCTTGCCTTCAATCGACATTGCCTGGTCTCAATAAACGTTTGAAAACTTTATTTTGCTTACATTTTGCATGATTTTTTTCCATATTCTATTTTTTAATCTAAATATTTTAAAATGTGAAGTATTTTTTAATGCCACGGTTTTTCTTTTAATCGAGTTTTGATATTTGTCTGTCATTTGGGATGCTTAGACCAGGAGTCATTAAAATTCTGAGCCAAATTTCTCCACCTGCTTGTTTTTATTAATAACATTGTATTGGATTATATCAATGATTATTCTTTCTTATATTTTCTAGTGCTGCTTTCAAACTACAGTAAGAATTTGACTAACTGAGACAGAAACCATATTGTCAACCAACCAAAAATATTTGCTATCTGGCCTTTTACAAAAAAAAAATTGCTGGCCTCTGCATTAAAATATTTACATTAAATATAATACTGGAATGGTCTGGTTTAAAATTGCTCTCTTGCTGTTCATTATCTCTCTGTTCCATCTGTCAGGTGCCTCAGGCACTGTCCCCTAAATTAATCTGCAGAGACATTGACTGCTAATGTCTTAAAAAAAAAAACTTTACTACACTGTTGACGTTATGCTGCTAGAGATGTAGATGGCAGATGTAAAAGATACCTGGATGCAATGTTAGATAAATGGGTGCTAGAGAAGGTTGGGTAAATTAATTCCACACAAATTTAGGATCTGACATTCAATGACTGTTTTGGAGGTGAACAATTTGGTAAATTTTGGAATGCCCTCATCAAAATGAAAAGCAAGAACCTAACCTATAATTTGAATTCCTACCCATAAGAAAGCTGATAGCACATATTTTTGAGAATATTCTAGATGCAAAATAGCCTATATTTAGGCATATGGCATTCATAGGAAATGAATTATCTCAAGTAGGTCCAGTCAACAGTAGAATGGTTATGTCACTTGATCTGTATAACCAATAAATCCAGTGGTAGTTAATGTAAAGTATCTACAAATCTTGAGATATTTAAAGTTCATCTTTAGATTATCAAGAAGCTAATTCTGCATTTTCAGTATCAGGGTCCAGTTGTAAAATTACAGAGGAGGAAGAGCCAATTAGAACATCATAGCTGTGCTCAGGAGTTATTCTGAAAAAAATTGGGGAAGGCAAATTTTCTCATTGGGTAGAATTTAAGCACTACTCTTAATTAGTCCATTCACCAGTTAGACAGATGATCACAGGCATGGATCTATACTAAATTATAAATAGAAGCTAAAGACTTGGCTATTGATTATAAAATAAAAAAAAAACTGGGAAAATCTTGACAAAGAAGTCATGCAAGGAGTATATGTGGATACATGGAATTGACTAATAAAAATTCATGGTTAAAGGTGACTTTATTAGTGGCTGTCAATCACTTCCTTCTCCAGTTACCATTATTATTTGCCAATGTGCTCAATCAAGACTAATCTTAATGTCATAGCTACATTAATATATTAGCCATAGAGCCCACAGTATCTATATCTCCTTACCTCTAAAATTTCAAGATCAAGCCATTGAAATGACTCACCAGATTTGAAAAAGTATAGTCATGAAAATTTTTTTAACGTAAGTAAATGATACTCTATAGGGGGAGAAAGAATATACTACAAGGGACCCAAGAAACTTCTAGGGACAGTTCTCACAGTTCTCCAGGACACCATATTATTCCACAGGATGTTATTTATCTTCAGAGTATGAATAACACTTATTTGTGCAACGGATTGGGTTTCCAGAGAGGCTTGGCAAAGTTTATAGCAAGAGTTTTTATACCGTTCTGGTCATGCTGCCAAACAAGGACGCCTAGTTGATTATATAATCTAAGCCATAAAACATAAACAAACAGACAAAAACAAAAGAAAGCAAAACAACCCTTAGACACAAAAGAGAATATTAAACATTATATAGATGCATTAGTCATATTGACCTATCACAACAAAATACCACAGAATTTATAACAGGCTTAAATCACAGAAATGTATTTTTCATGAGTATTGAGACTGGAAAGTCCAAGATGAAGGTGCTAGTAGATTAGGTTTCTGGTAATTGATCTCTTTTTAACTTGCCTTATGGTCACCTTCCTTCTGTGTCCTTATATGATGGAGAGATCTTTGGTGTCTCTTCTGTAGGTGTACCAGATCATCATATTAAGGCCCATCCTTATGGCTTCACTTACCTTGATCACCTCCTTAGAGGGCCTGTCTCCAAAAACTGTTACATTAGGGGTTATAGCCTCAACATAGAAATATTTGGGGGAAAATAAGCATTCTATAACACCACCATATTATAAAGTATTTCTTAGTACACTAGAATTTATCTTAAATAAGAATCAGTAGCCGTCTCCAGATATCCCCAGAGATATAGCTTTCCCTGTCCAACTGTATGTTAACATACATAATAACTGAGAGGACAAGTCAATTTTATTAAACCAATTCCAGGAATTTTTTCTGGTATATAGTTTGTTCTGAATATTTATTTGTGTTTTCTTTGTGTCTTGCTTCTGTCAGCTATACTATGAGTGAATATGTAACCCTGCATACCTAATTTCCATTAATATGTCATACCCTCTATTGCTGTGGTAATGTGCTGATGCTCATAAGATTTACAGGTCTTACCCTCTACCCTATCATTAAGAAGCAGTCAGTCTTATAGAAAAGCAGAATGTTCCATTAAATATTCAGTTATAGTGTCAGTTGGAAGACAACAACTTGCTGCATTTGAGTGTTGCTTTGCAATTTGTGATACACTCTATGACCCCAAAACCTGTAACCATGACTGTTTCTCCTTCACAAAAATCAAATGGGTGTAAAATACTAGGAGTGAAATTGACAATGTTATAGGTCATTTTTATATCAACGTATTGACTCACATTTTTTACAATGGCATTCCCATGATTTCTACACTAGTATAGAGGTCTTATTATCAAAAGGATAATGTTTCTACCAGGAAAAAATTAGGACACTTTGTTAAATGACATAATTTACTTTATTTGTCAAGGAGATATAATTTTATCACAACTTGATGAGGGCAGGGAGAAGCATTTTGCATCCCCAGAATTCTGTGATTCTATGATACACTCCCAAATACTGTATACTTAGTAACAGACATTAATAGATTGATCCTGATATAAACGTGAACACCTAAGGACAAAAGTATAAAGCTTCCACTAGCTGAAGTGATTTCTACATGCCAAGTAGATGTGTTATGGCTAGTGGAATAAGAAATTATAAATATCAACTAGGAATTTATTGCATTGATACGTGGGTTCTTTTCTTTCTCTCTTCACATTTCACTGAAATGTATTATGATTATGTTTCTTTCAGTTACATGTAACCTTTCACCACAGGATTACCAAATTCAAAATGGGATGGGGATTGAACTAGAAAGTGCACGTCATAACTGAAGAAAATTGGGCATCACTTTAGAGAGAGAGAGAGAGAGAGAGAGAGAGAAAGAGAGAGAGTGTGTGTGTGTGTGTGTGTTCATGTGTGTGTGAGAGAGAGAGAGAAAGAGGGAAAGGGAGAGGGAGAGGGAGAGGGGGAATGCATGTATTTAGGAGTATTTGCCATAGGCAGATAATGTTATTGTTGCTATTTATTTAAAGTGTGGTTACTGAGTGTTCATGTTGCAAATTATTGCAGAGGTTCTGGTTTAGTTTGCTAAACGCTCACTACAAACCCTTTCTAAACTGCATTTGTATTAAAAAAATGGAAATACTGAGAATTCCCTTTTCTAAATTTTCTTGAAGGTGGAATAACATGTGGTTCACATTCATCACACCACACGCACATGTAAGAGATTACTTTAAAGCTGTGGCACTTGGGGTAAGGAATAAATCTCCAGGCATCTATTTGACTGACATAGATTTTTAAGAGAGATGAAGCATTTTTTGAGCTATCAGCTTTTGTGATGGTTCTCTAGTAGCTGGCATTCAAACTAAACAACTTATCAGTGTTAGAAGAGGCAGAATGGCAGTCCAAAAACTGTGGTTGTAGATTTCAAGTTCTGTTACTTCACCATCATGGCAAAGAGAGTGGTACATTCTTGGTGCACTGTAACTGCATGACTCTAGGAATTTTTCCTGGATTGATTGCGGTCTACAGTTGATTTCACACGTCTTAGTAAATTAATTTAGAGTTCAATAACCATGGGGAATTCTGATGTCTATAATTAAAAACATTTTCCAATATATATCTTTGTACTATTTACTGATAACATTTTTTTCTATTTTTGTCCCCTGGTTTGGCCAGAAAAATATTTGCATCTCTATTCCTCTCAGATTACCTAATTGAACTTTTAGTTTTTTCATAAACTTCTTATTCTGTAGAGTACAATTCCTACCTGTATAAAAATAGCAGCTAGTTGGATGCTATTTGCATATATTTATTATTTTTGTTTGATTTATAGCTACATATCTGGAGTTAAGAAAAAAATAGTAGGAAATAATATGGCAAAGATAGTTTGTACATGTTGCAAGGTACTTGTCAATGAAGTATAGTTTACAAAGTAAAACATACAGTCCCTTTTAAATTCTTAAGTTAAACATAAATTTGATTCATACTGTTTTTCTTTTGAAATATTTGTACAGACATTTCAAATCTAGAAATGAACTTTGTAACACTATTGAAACCTATTGTGACATTAGCTTAAATTCTATTCTAAACATTTCTTCACCTCTTGAACACTAGATTTTTAAAAATTTTGTCTGACATTTAGACTGGCTTTTAAAATATCTTTTGAAAATGTCTTCACAATGTCTCTCATTGTTATAAATACGTAGCTAATAGAACCATTAAATAACTCTCTGTGCACTCATCTTTACCTCTGAGGCATTTCATTACTATCCAGATATGTACGGAAAGAATAACTGCACTAAATATGACACCGGACTCTTTTATGTTGAAGATTTTGATTGCATAAAAACAAAGTGCAAAAAGATGAATATGGTTAAAGGCTTGTTTTTTATTAAGGTACTTAATAAAGAATTTTGAGAACCCTCTGGGTGCTCTTTGTTAATTAGGTTGTCCAGATAGAAGAATGAAATGTATTTTTCTTGTCCCCAAACAGATTTCACCTTTTTTCTGCTATCTAAAGCAAGAATCCCAGACAATTATATTACATTAAATAATTATATGGAGCAAAATATATGCATAATAAAAGCATGCTTGAAGTCAGACACCAGAATAGACACTAATCTTTCTGTGGGACCAACGACTTCAACACAGAGAAATAACACTCAAATCGGGGTCTCTGAAACCTTAGTGCTAGCACCACCTACAGATTCAAGGCCAATCTCAGATAATATAATTCAACAGTCTGGGAAACTTGGTCCAACAATTTGTATCTAAACAAACCCTGTAATTAATCTGAAGAAGACTAAAGTAAGAGAACCGATGGCATAGAATATTATTTAGAAAGATTATCTTTCTTAAATTATCTAAATCTATGAATTACCTTAGTTTAAATATACTAATTGAATTAACTTAAATTACCTTAATTTAAGTTGATACCTTATCTTAATTTCTGTGTTAAGTTATTAAGTAAAAACTAGCATTAACTTTTAAATCATATTGAGTCTAAGGAGTTGTGAATAGTTCTGGATTTTTGGATAGTGCAAGGGGGCAGAGTTGCAAGAGAGAATGTTGAATATTCGTATTTTGTCACAAGCCTGATTATAAAGGAACTTTTCTTTATGCAAAACTTGAATGGTGTAATATAGTACCATGGCATTTATACTTTCTGAATACAAACCACGGTGAACAATATTTTTTATAGATCTATACAGTAAAGTAGTGTATGGATGTGTGTATTCACAAAATTATTTTTCTATTTCTTCTCTTCCATTTTATTAGTTTCTATTTTATGTAAAAATGCTAGTTCAGACATACTCAACTGATTTTATAATCCACTAATGGACAATAACCATCATTGAAAATACTAGTGCATATGATAGCAAACGGGAAGTGTTTGAAGCAACGTGTAAATATCAGGTTTTCTTTTTAGAAAGAACCACATGGCAACAATTTGAAGTCGAGATAGAAATAGAGAAATGTAGATATATAATAAAAAATTTAGTGAGAACAATAAAAGGTAAGGAATAAAACTAAGACAGTACCAATAAGAGTGGACAAGGTATAGAAATATTTGAGATGGAGAAATAAAAAGATATAGTAGTCAATTTAATCTCAGGAATGAGAGCAAGGAAAGAGTCAGTCTTGACCCTCATTTTCTGGGTTATGGGACACAGAAATATAGAGTAGGGACACTGCCTGATCCAATTAAAAAGGGGAGGAGTTGGTTATTTACAGTAGGTGGCAGGAAGAGTAGGTAATAAATGATCTCTAGTAGTGAGGTACCACATTTTCATGGAACCACACTTAGAATATTCTGAATATTTATCTGAATGAAAAGAACTTGGTGGGTGTGGTGGCCCAGCACCTTCGGAGGTGGAGATGAGAAGATTACCTGAGTCCAGAGGTTCAAGACCAGCCTGGACAACGTGGCGAGACCTCTTCTCTACAACAAATCACAAAAATTAGCCAAGTGTGGTAGCGTGTGCCTGTGGTTCTAGCTCCTTGCAAGACTGAAGCAGAAGGATCACCAGAGCCTAGTAGGTCAAGGTTGTGGTGGCCATGAATGTGCCACAGCACTCCAGCCTGAGCAACAGAGTGAGACTCAACTCAAAAAAAAAAAAGATAGATGCAGATATATTTTTATCCTATGTTATTTACTAAATATATTTAAATTAGTGGTGACTGAATAAGTGATAAGTATCGCTCTCTGAGTAATAGTGTGAGAGTGGTGAAAGTTAATCAAGTTATTTCATAACCTTAAACTTCCAATGAAGTTATTTTATTGAAAAGCTTTTTTTCTCTCTCTTTTAGATATGTTAATGTTTCAGACATTAGGCAGCATGTGGTGCTGGCTTTTTGGGAAGAAGGGGGCTAATAAAAAAATAGTATTACAAACATAATTTAACTTTATATTTTTAGTGAATTTTTTAGATAACCCAAGTCATCTAAAACATCTCTACTTATCATTTCAGGTATTATCTAATAACTCAGTTACAGAACACTGTTTACAACTAGAAATATCCATTTTACAAAAATAACAATTCACTCTCCGTTATAAGCTTACAAATACATCTTTTTCTGAAATTAAACATGTAAAAGATAATCTCTAAAACTGATGCATATACTCAATAAATAAATAAACAAAGAACAGTAAAAGAGAAGGCATATATTCAACTAGTAATTATTTTATTATTAAAACAGATTCTAAACAACTATCAACCATTAATACATTAAAAATGCTGTTTCTATTTTTGTTTCCTTTATTTTAACAAATCTGCATTCAAAAATAAGCTTGACAAATTTTTAAACTGATTATAATAGATATATCAGTAGCCTTCCCTTAGAATGTCATTTAAATAGCAATGTTAATAATCTGTCTGCTTTCAGCACTAAAAAACACAGATATACAGAATCTGAGATAGCATTCTTATTACCTCTTTCTATTTGGACTTACAAACATAGACTAGAACAAGAAAATCTGTACTCATTGTCATAAAAAAACAAAAACAAAAACATTGACTACATGAATATGGACCAATAGTTACTGACACAGAGATCTAGAATGACTACAGAGATTAGGTATTTACTTTATGTATTTTTTTTTTTTT
>NW_007260576.1:638212-649001 GCF_000164805.1 Carlito syrichta | reverse complement strand
CAGGCAATCCACTCACCTCGGCCTCCCAAAGCGCTGGGATTACAGGTTGAGCCACCGAGCCTGGCACTTTATGTATTTTGAATAACTGCTTATTTTTAATGTATAATTGCAAATTGACAAATCCTAATTGTGTATAAATGGAGTAGAATGTGATAGTTTAACAATGCATGCAACATAAACAAGCTAATTGACATATCCATCACCTTATTTATTGCTTATCGTTTATTTGTGGTGAGAACACTTGAAATTTGGTCCCTTAGACATTCTGAAATATACAATACCTTACAATTAAGTATAATCACTACATCGTGCAATAAATTGTAACTACATTTACCACCTGTAGGAAATTTGTACCCTTTGCAGAGTATCTCCTCATTCTTCTCCCTACCCCAATAGCTCTTAGTAAACACCATTTTACTTCTCTTTCCACAGAAAGAGACTTTTTCTCTTTCTGTGTCTGGCTTATTTCATTTTTCAAAATGTCCTTCAGGCTCATCTATGTTGTCACAGATGGTAGATTTATTTATTTTTTCTTTTTTTTAAGCCTGAGGAGTATTTTATTGTGTATACATCTACATCTTCTTTATTCGTTTGTTAATAGACACAGGTTGATTGCTCATTTGGGCTATTGTGAGTAATGCTGCAATTGAACATAGGAGTACATATATAATTTTAACACAGAGATTTAATTTTTAAAAATGTATATCTAGAAGTTAAATTATTAGGTCATTTAGTAGTTTTGTTTTTAGTTTTCTAAAAAACCTCTATACCATTTTTCAAATGACTGTAAAAATTTACATTTCCACCAACAGTGTACAGGAGTTCCTTTTCCTCCACATCTTCACCAAAATTAAGACTGAGCATAGTGGATTTATGCGTGTAATCTCAGCACTGTGAGGGGCTGAGGAAGAAGGATTGCTTTAGCCCAGGAGTTGGAGACTAGCTTGTACAACAAAACAAAACACTTCATCTCTACAAACATTCAAAAAATTAGCCAGATGTGGTGACACATACCTCTAGTCCCAGCTGAGGTGGAAGGATCCTCTGAATTCAGAGGGTTGAGGCTGCATGAACCATGATCATGACATAGCACTCCAGTATGGGTGACAGAGTAAGACCCAAACTTAAAAATATATACATCTTTTATCATTTTGTTAAAAGCCATTCTAACATGTGTGAGGTGATGTCTCGTTGTGGTTTTAGTTTATACATCTCTATTGATTAGTGATATTAAGCATTTTTTCGTGAACTTTTTGGCAGTTTGTATGTCTTCTTTCTTGAGAAAAGCCTCTTTAGATTTTTTGCCTGTGTTTTAGTTGGTTTGTTTTCTTACTGTTGAGTTGTTTGAGTTCCTTATATATTTTGCATAATAACTCCTCACTGAATATATGGTTTGCGTATATTTTCTCCCACTTGGTGGGTTGTCTCTCCACTCTGTTACTTGTTTCCTTGCTATACAAAAGAATGTAAGTGAGGTGTAATCACATTTATCTATTTTTTGCTTTTGTTGCCTGAACTTTTGAGGTCAAATCCAAAATATAATTTCCCAGATCAATATTGTGAAGTTTTCCAATGTTTCTTTCAATGTTATGAAGTTATTTTTCAATGTCTCTTTCTAGAAGTTTTATAGATTCATGCCTTATATTTAAATGTTTGATCTATTTAAAGTTTACTTTTGTATATGATGTGAGATAATTACCCAAATTCATTGTCCTGCAAGTGAGTATTCACTTTTTCTGCATATTTTTATGTCTATATTTTCCCCATAGAGTATACTTGAGACTTTTATTGAAAAATCATTATAATGATATCAATAGATGCGAAATAATTATTTAATAAAAGTCAACATAAAGCCTCTCAACAGATTAGGTATAGAGTGAAAACATTTTAACACAATAAAGACTGTACATGACAAGCCCACAGCTACCATTGTATTCAACAGTGAAAAGGTGAAAGTATTTCCTTTACAATTAGGAACAAGACATGGGAGCCCATTCTCACCACTTTTTTTTTTTTTAGCATAGTACTGGAAGTTCTAGCCAAATCATGACAGCAAGAGAAAGAAATGGAAGGGATCATAGTAGAAAATTAAAATAATTAAAATTGGTTTTGTTTTCTAACAACATACTCTAACATAAAACTCTAAACACTCCACAAAACAATGTCCAAACTAACAAAAAAAATCAGTGAAGTTACAGAATATAAAATCAACATACAAAAATCAGTAGCAGTTACATACTAACAACAAACTACTTGAGAAAAAAATTAAGAAAACATTACCATTTACAATACCACCACCAACAACAAAGTAAATAAAATGCTTGGGTGGAATTTTAACTAAGGAGATGAAAGATCCGTATACTAAAATCCATAAAACAATAAATAAAAATGGAAAAAACACAAATAGAAAGACATCATATGTTCATAAATTAGAAGAATTAATATTGTGAAAATGTTCATACTACTCAAAACAATCTACAGATTCAATGTAGTATCTATAAAACTTCCAGTACAATTTTCACTGAAGTAGAAAAAAACTTAAAGCTTGTTTAGACCAAAAAGGACCCCAAATAACCAAAGCAATCTTGAGCAAAAAGAACAAAGCTGGAGGTACCATAATACTCAACATCAAAATCTACTACAAAGCTGTAGTAATCAAAATCACATGTTATTGGCATAAACATAGACACATCACAAAAGAGAAAATCCAGATATAAATAAAATTGATTTTTGATAAATGTGCTTGGATATACCTTAGCTGTTTCACCCTCTCCCTCCAGAGCCATTTTCTTCAAAAAGCAAATTATCTAATAAGAAGCTAAACTATATCTTGAAGTTCTAGTTGTTAAATTTAATATCAATGAGTTTGGAAATCTGTCATATAAAATATAGTGCAAAAATCAGAGGACTTAAAGTCTAGCATTATATTAGTAATTATTTCTATTAATATATTTAAAAATGTTAGAGACTTTCATTTAGTTACTTTAAAATATCTAATAGGTTTAATGTGTAGCTTATATTTGTAAGACTATGTGGGTCTCCTTTTAAATCATATTGAAAAACAATCTAATTAGAAAGCAATTACCTCACAGCACCATTTAGCTAAATTTTTCACATTATATACTCATCGCTCATTTTCCATACTTTGATGTAAGATAAAATCATAATTTTAAGATTTCACTGGGCTAAAATTGATAACCTAAAAGTTTTATTATATTTATATTTCCTCAGATAGTATATGAATTGATTTAAAAAATATTCTATTTTTTAGTCATTTTCAATTTCACTTCAAAAAATGAACCAATTTTTAGTTCATGTAGTTAAATTATAATTGTGGACTATACAACCATCATATTGTAAACAGAAGAATGGACTCTAAATATGTCCATGCACTAATTTTCCTAAAATCTGTGAATGCTATCCTATGTGACAAAAATCCCTTTTCATATATGAGGGGAACCCTCAAGAATTCAGAATTTTTTAATACAAAATTGCATATTTATTCTTACATGTTTAAGCTTCAGTAACCTTCAAAGTACTCTCTGTTTGATGCTCAAAACAGGTTTTGAATTCATCAGTTTTGATGCCTTTTAGTGCTTCTGCTGTTTTTTGTTTTATCTCTTCCACATTGGTAAAACATTCACCTTTGAGGACTTTTTTCATCAGGGAAACAAACAAAAATATCACCTTGGGCAAGATTGGGTAAATAGGAAGGGTGAGGCAATAGGATCATGTCGTTTTTTTGGTCAAAAACTACTGAACACTTACTGTGGTGTGGACAGGCATGCTTATAAATCATTCATCATAAAATGGACAAATGTGTTGAAAGAATATCCAAAAAAAATCACTAAAGCTGAATGCAACCTCTCACAACAATGCTAGCTGTACACTAATGTCGTTAGATTCCTAGAAAACTGAGCGAAAGACTATACTACAAAGGGACCACCTTCCAGAAGATAATGTCAGTTTTTTGGGGTACCTTTATATAATTTGGGATCTCAAGATGGGGAGTGATTTGTGAATTATCAAGGTTGGTTTTAAGTATGACAATGGCACTTATAAAAGGGTTATATGAGGAGTTAGAGGAAAAGGAAATGACGTCCTTCGATGAGGAAAGACAATAAACCTAATAATACAGAGGCCACTAGAAGCTGAAAAAGCTGAGAGACAGACTCCTTTCAGCACCTCCAGAAGAAAACAGTCCTTCTGATATCTTGACTTTAGCCCAATGATTTTAGGTTTTGACTTACAGAACTGTAAAGAGTATATTAGTTATTCCAAATATAGAAATCTGCATGCATAATAGAATCATATATTTGTATGTTTATATATATATGAAGTTATTCCATCTGTAGAATTATAACTCAGAGAGACCTATAACTGGAATTTTTACTTACATGGCAGGCCTAGAAAACTGCTCTTAGGTTTTTTCATTCTTACAGAGATTATACTAGAGATGATTCCTACCTGGTGGACTGACACACACAGAGTCACACAGACTTTCAACAGTTTTTGAAGGGTCAAGAGGCTATACTTACCTCCTAATAATGTTAAGTGAAATTTCTAGAAAAGCTTTAATGTCTTTGCAATGAAAAGCAATGCTAGCTGAAGCAGTAGTGTCTTGATGAAGACTTGATGATAAGGGAGCCTAACATCGCTTAAATTCTAACTTTGGGCAGCATGCTAATTTCTATCTCTTTTTATTAATAATATGTATATATATTTCCAGTATTTATTCACCATATAATTTTTATAACAGAATATCATAAAAATCTCCAAAAGAGATTATTTACATGACTATATCTTTTAAAAATAATAAATGAATGTATACAGGACTGCATTTCCTCTAAATATTAGGAGCATTTCTTTATATAATATACTATAATGAGCATTTCTTATATAGTCTTATGTAATATGTTAGAAATAACTTCATTTCTAGAAACTTGGTAAGAGTATGCATGGATGTATATAACCGTGTATATACGCATATACAAGCATATAATTTTATTAAATCTGAGAATGAAGATAGAAATGCATGTGCCAGTGTGAATGTGGTCTTTTGTGTGTGAAGTTACATTTTTGAAAGGTAAGATAAGAAATTGTAAAAGAAATGCTCCTTGCTCTTTTAAATAATTCAAATCGTATTTTTTATATATTGGAAATATGAGAACTGTGCAATGCTAGAATGATAAATATATTAGGTAAGACTTCACATGTTTTCATTAAAGAAATACTTTTATGATAACTATAAGGCATTTAATTAGTAATTTTTATTCATTCTTTGATCTTTAGATACTTGTAAAATTAAACACTCTTTACTAACTCTAAAGCATCATTTTATCTTACTTCATTCCTTTTTAAGTGTAAAGCTCAAGCATCCAGATATTGCAGGTTACCTCAGCTAAAATAGGTATGGAACAGAGGCATGAGAAGCCATGAAGAGAGCTTTATCAACTACAGAAAGCACTTGACTGAATCCAACTGAAGCGAAATAAAGAATATTAACAAGTCAAGAGTTGCATCATTTTTCTTATCACAGTCAGAAAAAAGAATCTCCGAGGGCTGAGATGATTTACCGACACGTAGGCAGAAAACAACATTCAGGGATGCGTGCTGCTGCCCATACTCAGAAGTCCAGGCAGAATGCTCTTGAAGTTATGAGCTCTGTTTATGAACAGCAGAAACCCAGGCATAGACTGCTATTGAAGGTCCCTAATCCAGCAACTGGAGGTAAACACAGTATGATGCATAAACTAGGAAGGCATTTGGTGCTAGACAGCTAAACAAAACAGAGCCAAAAAAGCAGCAGGCACTTTAAGCCCTGCTTTTGTTTGTTTGTTTGTTTATTTAAGGTTCACAGAGGTTCTTGAGCTCAAAGATTCAGTGCAGGAAACCTATCATCAGAGTGAGGTGGAAGTAGTTCAGTGAACAGGACCTCTATGGTCAAAATTAGACAAAAATGTTAAACATCTGGTTTAAATCAAAGGTAACTTATTAGGCTAGTGATTAGGGCTCAGGTATCACTTCCTCTATCAGTTACAGAGACAAGTTTAACCACAATTTTTTGTTAAATACTAAATTTATAAATTCGATCTGCTTATTATTTTTAAAAAGTGCGTCTTTGTCAGATATACAGTTGGCAAATGTTTTCCTTTTCTGTCGGCTGACTCCTTGCTCTCTGAATGGTTTCTTTTGCTTTGCAGAAGCTCATCAGTTTGATGAGGTCCCACTTGTCTATCTTATTTCTTATAGTGTGGGCACTTAGGGTTCTTCTGATCAGGAATTGGTTGTCAGTTCCAATTTCCATAAGGGTGTCTCCTGTGTTTTCTAAGATTCTTATAGTTTGAGATTTTGCATTTGGTTCTTTGATCCATTTAGAGCTAATTTTTGTGTTTGGTGATAGGTAGGGGTCCTGTTTCAATCTTCTGCATGTGATCAGTCAGTTTTCCAAGCACCATTTACTGAATATGTTCTCCTCTTCCCAGTGGTTTTTGGGGGAGGCTTTGTCAAAGATGAGTTTGTTGAGAAATTGAGAATTTGTTGCCAGAATCTCTATTCTGTTCCATTTGTTTATATGCCTATTCTTATACCAATACGAGGCTGTTTTGATTACTGTAGTCTAGGATCTACAAGGAACTCAAACTCACCAAAAGGAAAAAAAAACAAACAGCCCCATTAAAAAGTGAGCAAAAGACACTAATAGACACTTCTTAAAAGAAGATACATGGGCTGTCAACAGACAGATGTAAAAGTGCTCAGCCTCACACATTATCAGAGAAATGCAAATCAAAACCACATTGAGATATCACCAAACCCCAGTAAGAATGATAATCATTAATAAAACAAACAACAACAGATGCTTGTGAGAATGCAGAGAAAAAGGAACACTTCTACACTGCTGGTGGGAATGCAAACTGGTGCAACCTCTTTGGAAGACAGTGTGGTGATTTCTGAAAGAACTAGAAATTGACCTTCCATATGATCCAGCAATTCCCCTACTGGGAATATACCCAGAGAAACTAACATCATTCTACAAAAACGATACCTGCACACTCATGTTTGTTGCAGCTCTATTCCCAATAGCAAAAACATGCTACCAACCATGCTGCCCATCGAAGCTGAACTAGATAAAAAAAATGTGGAACAAATACACAATGGAATATTATGCAGCCATAAAGAAGAACATATGAACTTCCCAGTAACTTGGATGGATTTAGAGTTGATGATACTCAGTGATCTATCACAGAAACAAAGAACAGAGTACCATATGTTTTCATTCATAAGCGGAACTTGAACAATGAAAATACTGTAAGAAAGGGACTGGCAATAGTGGGAAACTGCCAAGGGAAAGGGAGTGGTATTGGCAGTTGAGGCAAACTACTAGGGGAGGGAGGGGCACACCTCATCAACAAGGGTATCTGCATAATCAACATTTGTATACCTAACCCTGAATTGTACCTCACATCTTTAAAATGAAAAAGGTGCATCTTTTTAATAATGACATAAAACAATGAAAACTTTTTTTTTACTTAAACATTTTGAATTGGTTTTAAACAAACATAGTAAAACAATATACTTTGAGGGTGTTCTTAAAACATATCCATACCAGGATCATGTTTAAATTTGCTGTCAATGTTTCAAAATGACCATAAAATTTGATACGTTTCATTCACTAATCTCTACTCAGGTTAGTATATAGTTCTCGTCTGTGCTTTCATGTCAGGTTATTCATGAGTATTATAGCCCTGTATTCTTTCCCAGTGATCATTACTTATTAGAAATACATGTGTTTTTCTTTTGTAGATGCTTAATAAAAGGTTGTTTTTAGGTAGTTGCACTATTTGAACATCTCTAAATATATTGTTATCAAAACAACCATAAATGCATTAATATGCTAGTAATATTCAAAATGGATTTCCAGAAGTGGTAACTTATAATACTAATTTTGAATCACAAATATACATATTTTTGACATTGAAATACTTTACTGTTTTTCCTATTGTGCGTTTGGCACTTACTTTGAATACTTCTCTTTTTCTGAAGTACTTGCTGTGTAATGTGGACTTTAAATGCTGCCAACTTCAAAAGGACAGAATACCATTATCTATAATGATACAAATTTTATCATTATAAAAATATTTCCAACAGAAAAATCACTCATCCTTTGATCCTTTGGATAAACTCAGATTTGCTCCCTGTGGTGTTTTCTTTACATTACAGGAAAGTCAAAACTGAAGAGCTTAATGCATAACAATTACTTTCCTATCAAAGATTTTATGTAAGAAAAATGTATATTTCTGACTTGGGTTCTACAAGCAAAGAACATTTAACATTAAGTTAAGGATATTTTAACAGAGTTTAAATGCAGCTAAAGAGACTGAAATCAACCAATATAGAAAATTATGAGGTAAAATAAAAATTAATTAAACTAATTTATAGTTTATAAATTGAATTCACTTATTTCAGTAGTTAAAGAATTAAGAGAAACATGGATAGTCTTAATTTCTGTTATACATTTTATATTTTACTATATTTATTTATATTATATTTATGTTTAAATATGTCTTATTATATTTATCTATTTTTCTACACCTTTCAGTCCAAACGGGCTATGCAGTATGGTAGTGCTTTCCAAGATTATTAAATACTACAGATCATAAATATTTGATTTGTAATATTAGTACAGAGAAAAAAGGAAAGTGATAATGAAAAAGATATTTTGCAAAATATAATTTCATATTAAAACATACTTCCACATACACATAAACACTGCTCAAAGAAATCCAAGAAGACACACAAACAAATGGAAAAAATTCCAGGCTCATGGTTAGGAAGAATCAGCATTGCTAAGATGCCCATCTTACCAAAGGCAATCTATGGAGTCAATGCAATATGCATTAAGTTACAACATCATTATTCTCAGACCTGGAAATGACAATACAGAAATTCATATGGAATCATAAACGAATCACAAATAGCCAAAACAATCCTCAACAAAAGAAACAAAGTGTGAGGTATCACACTTTCAGACTTTAAATTTTACTATAAGTCTACAATAATCAAAGCAGCCTGGTATTGGTAAAAGAACAAGCATATGGGCTAATGGATAGAGATTCCAGATGCAAAACCTCAATTTCTCAACAAACTCATCTTTGACAAAGCCTCCACCAACAACCACTGGGGAGAGGAGAACCTATTCAGTAAATGGCACTGGGAAACTGGCTGAATACATGCTGAAGATTGAAACAGGACCCCTACCTATCACCATACAAAATAATCAACTCTAAATGAATCAAAGACCTAAATGTAAAACCTCAACTTATAGGAATCTTAGAAAATGCAGGAAAGACCTTTATGGGATGGGAGTAGGCAAACAATTCCTGATCAAAACCCCAAATGTCCATGCCACAAATCATAAGGTAGACAATGTGCGGGATTAGAGGCTGAGCCACGGAGTCCGGCGACGATTTCTAAAAGAACTAGAAATTGACCTTCTGTATGACCCAGCTATCCCCCTACTGGGAATATACCTGGAGAAACTCAAATCATTCTTCAAAAAAGATACTTACACATGCATGTTTATTGAGCACTATTCACAATAGCAAAAACATGGAACCAACCATGTTCTCCTTCAAAACTGGACTTGATAAAAAAAAAAATATGGTGGCTGGGCTTCATGGCTCAGCCTGTAATCCCATCACTTTGGGAGGCTGAGGTGAGTGGATTCCCTGAGCCTGCGGGTTCAAAACCAGCCTGGGAAACTTGGCGAGACCTCATCTCTACAATAAATAAATTTTTTTAAAATTAGCCTGGTATGGGAGTGGATGCCTATAGTTCTGGCTACTTGGAAGACTGAGGCAGAAGGATCACCAGAGCCCAGAAGGTCGACACTGGGGTGGCCATGAGTGTGTCACTGCACTACAGTCTGGGCAATGGAGTAAAACTCCAGTTCAAGAAAATAAATATATATATGCATGATGGAATATTATGCAGCCATAAAGAAGGACAAATATATGAACTTCACAGTATCTTGGATGGATTTAGAGTCTATCACACTCAGTGATCTATCATAGAAATAAAGAACTGAGTACCACATTTTCTCACTCATAAGAGGACACTGAACATTTGCCATAATACTATAAGAATGGGAATGACAGTAGTGGGATGCTAGTAGGGAGTCCATAACATCAATTTGGGTACCTGATCTCAAACCAGGAAAAGTGGGGACCAAAAGGAGGTCCATGCATTACCTATATGAGGACCAGTTGTATACCTAATCCTGAATTGGTATCATGATTTTTAAAATAAAAAAAAAGAAAATATATTAAAACACCTAAATACATAAAACAAATATTAATAGATCTCAAGAAACAAATAGGCTGAAACACAATGATAATAAGGGACTTCAATATTCTACTTTAATAATAGAAATGTCATTTAGTCAGAAAATCAGCAAGACAACATTGAACTTGAACTACACTTTAGACCAATTAGAACTAATAGACATATGCAGAACGTTATATCTAAAAGCAAAGAACACATATTATTTTCAAGCAGTCAGGGAATTTCCTGGACAGATCATATATTAAGCCACAAAAACAAATTTTAAAATATTTAAATCATATCAATTATCTCCTTTGGCAACAATGGTATAAAACTCAAAAACAATAATAGGAGAAAAATTCAAAAATTTGTGGAAATTAAACAGCATACTCATGAATAAACAATGGATCAAGGAATAAATTTTATTTATTTTTTATTTATTTATTTATTTTTTTTTGAGTTGGAG
>NW_007260576.1:637346-638019 GCF_000164805.1 Carlito syrichta | reverse complement strand
TGAGCCACCGAGCCCGGCTAAGGAATAAATTTTAAAAGAAACAAATATATATTGAAACAAATGAAAATAGAAACACAATATAGCAAAATATATGAGATAGAGCAAAATTAGTTCTAGGAGGGAAGTTTACCACAATAAATATTAAAATCAAAACTGAAGAAAAATTTTAAATAACCTAGTGTTATACCTCATAAAACTGGAGAAAAAATAAACTATATGCAAAGTTATTAGAAGAAAAAAGTATCAATAGTAGATCAGAAATAAATAAAATAGAAAGTAGAGAAACAGTAGAAAAGATCACCAAAACTAAGAGTGTTTTAAAAACATAAAACCTTTCCTGAGGCTAGCTAAGAAAAAAATAAAGGTTAAATAAATAAAATAAAAAATAATAAAGAAGACAGTACAATTGATATTACAGAAATATAAAAATGTAGATGTAACAAACTGAATAAATAAATGGATACATTTCTAGAAATATACAACTAACTTAGAATAAATAATGAAAAAATCCAAAATTTGAAAAGATTTTCGGTAAGGATATTGAATAATAAGTAAGGGAATTGAATCATTAATAAAAAGTATTCTGCCGGGCTTGGTGACTCAGCCTGGAATCCCGCGTCTTTGGGAGGCTGAGGTGAGTGGATTGCCTGAGCCCGCGGGTTCGAGACCCGCA
>NW_007260576.1:571546-637326 GCF_000164805.1 Carlito syrichta | reverse complement strand
GCCTGTAATTCCGGCTACTCAGAAGGCTGAGGCGGAAGGATCGCCGGAGCCCAGCAGGCCGAGGCTGCGGTGGCCGGGAGCGGCCACTGCACTCCAGTCTGGGCGACAGAGTGAGACTCCAACTCAAAAAAATAAAAAATAAAAAAAAAAATAAAAAAAAAAAATAAAAAGTATTCTACAAAGCTTGTTTGTAAACCACTTATGTACCCAAACCTGAGTTGTACCCCACATCTTATAAACAAACAAACAAACAAAGAAATAAAAAGTTTAGAGCAAACAAAAAAAAAGTTTTATTAAAGAAAGCCCAGATCTTTATAGCTTTACCATTGAATTCTACCAAATAGTTAGTGAAAAACCAATACTAGTTCTTCTCAGACACTTCTCCCCAAAACCTAAGAAGTAACACCTTTAAACACATTTAAAGCAATAATTTGACACCAAAGCCAATCCAGTAAAATACAAGAAAAAAATTGCAGTTAGATATCTCTGATGAACATGGGTGCAAAAATCCTCACCATCTAAAATCAAAGTGATCTATGAGAAAAAAAAATCAAAAATATTCCATGTGCACTAACTACAAAAAAGCTAAACAAAATAGGAACAAACTTTATCAAGGAGGAAAAAGATCTGCACTAAAAATTAATATACATTAGTGAACTCAATGGAAGAATAACAAAGTAATAAAAGTATATTCCATGCTTATGTATTGAAATAATTAATATTGTTAAACTGCCCATACTACCCAATGTGATTTACAGATTCAATTTAATCACTATCAAAATTTCAAGGATATTTTTCACTGAAATATTAAAAAAATAATAAAGTTAGCATGAGAGCACAAAAAGAACCTGGATATCTAAGGAATCTTGAGCAAAAATAACAAATCTGTAGCCATCATAATACCTATTTTTAAAAAATATGTTACAAAACTATAATAATCAAGAAATCATTAATCTTGTATAAAAGCAGATACACTGACAAATGAAACAAAATAAGAAACCCAAAAATGAACCCATGCATTTACAATCTATTGATTTTTTCAAAGAATATGTGAAAAGTGCACAGTGGAAAAGGATTGCTGTTTTCAATGAATGGTGTTGGGAAAACTGGATATTCATACATATGTAGAAAAATGGACCTTTAACTAATATAATATTTTAAGAAGCTCAAAAAGCATTCGAAATTGAATTATCATGTAATCTAGCAATTCCAATTCTGACTATATATCCAAATGAAAAACTTCAGCATTTGGAAGAAATGTTTGCACTCCCATGTTCATTGCAGCATTATTACCATAGCTAAGACATGGACTCAACCTAGTGTCCATCAACAGATGAATGAATATTAAAAAATGTGGTATATATATGCAACGGAAGACTATTCAACCTTCAAAAAAAAATCCTATTATTTGTAACGGCTCGGTGACCGTGGAAGATATTATGATAAATAAAATATGCTAGGCACCTTATCTTACTTATATGTAGAATACAAAAAAGTAAAACTTACAGAAATAGAGTAAAATCATGTTTATCAGAGTTCTGGAGAGAGGTATGGAATGATATTGGTAAAATGATACACAGTTTCAGTTAGAAAGGATAAATAAATTTTTGAGATCTGTATTGCTCAGCATGGTCTCTATAGTTAATAATATATATTTTTAAATTTCTAAGAAAGCAAATTTCAAATTTTCTCTTCACAAAAACAAAGATATGAGTATGTTAATCTCTTTGGTTTAATCACTTTACATTGTACACACATATCAAGATAGCACATTGATCCCACAGATATATGCATTTAAATTATACTCATAGAATAACCTATATTATGAAAATAATAATACTTGCATTTGTAGACAAGTTTAGTTTGCCTTTAATATAAGTATGAGTGATAATTTGGTAGATATTTTAATCTCATATATTTTTCTAACTTGGATTTTTTTTATTCTAAAGAAAACATTAATTTTGATCATGTTTTTATTAATATAATTGCTGTTACACTATTAATTATAAGCCAATACTATACTTTCTTACAACCTTGATTTTTTTTTCTTATAATAGAATGTCCATTTTTCTTGTAAGCATAAGTTATAAAATTTAGATATTAGAGAATATAATTAGTGAGAAATATATTTATTTAAAAATTCTTTTAATAGAATGAACTGATTTTTAGGAAAACAGATGTACGAACAATATGATATGAAAACTTATTCATATTTTCAATGTGTACAAGCTTTGTGTTTTTGTGTTTTTCTTCCATTTTTATATGAAATCGTATCTGACAATATATATCTTTCATTTGTTTTTATTTTCTTAAGTAGGATATTAGTACTGAAAATGTGAGTTAATAGCATATGATCATGACACAACATGGAAAGTAGCTTTCATGAGACTAATAACCTCTTTAAATATAATAGCTTTAAATTTTGGTAAGCCTAAGTCTTAAATTTCTTTTAAATCTTCTTACATGATACTATCTTCCTTTTGGTTTAATTTTTTAATATTCTAAATGAATTATGTCCAATGATTTTAATAATTATTATTTTAAAAATATACTATATTATGTTCTTTCTTTTTTATATTTACTAGTTACTAGAAAAGATGGCAGAGTTTTTGATACCCAGAGATTATTTTTTGTTGTCTTTTGAGAATAACAATTCTCAATATTCAATTCTCAATTGGGTAGATGGGACGTAACATCGATTTTGAAGCGCTAGAGTCTTAGAGTTTTATTCATTCTGGCTCATTCTAAGTGTGTACATCTAGACATTAAATAACCACCCTGAGAATGAGATTTAACTTTTTAAGAGGATACAAATTGCAAGCATGTCATTATGATTATTTTTTTCTTATAATGAATGTTCATTTTTCTTGTAAGCATAAGTTATAAAATTTAGATAAAAGTCATATCAAGTGTTTTCCATGTTTGCGATTCAATAATTACTACTGTGTTATTATCATCAACTCATACCCATAAATCAATTAAAAGTAAAACATATTTAATGTAAATTTAAGTAGAAAATGAATAGTATAAGCGATATACTTTCCAAAACATAGGAAAAATGATCCTGGAGCAGTCAAAAGAATGTGTAGATGTTAGACTCAAAAGAGAATCTGAAAACAGACACACTTATAGATCAAGAGTATTGAAATGAATACATAAAGTCAAACTTATTTTTCCAATGACTCAAAGAAAAGATGAAATAAATAATTTTTCAGCTTGATTCAAATTTGAAAAGGAATAAGTGATAAAAAATCAATATGGAAGAGGGAGAAAAAAAGGTTTAAGGAGAATGCCAAGATAATGAATAGAGTAGTCTGCTTGCATATGGTGATTTACATTGCCAACAATGAAATAGAGTTTGGGTAAATGGATTCTGAATATGAAAGATCTTTAAACTATAGAATTAGAAAGGTGAAATTATTATCTAACCATTGAAGCTTAGGGAGTTTACTTATAAAAATAAAAATTTAGGATTATTAATTTAGTGGCAGATAAGTAGAACATAAGTAGGTCAGTGACTGGAAGTTATTTAGTTTGATAACATTCGTAGAGTATTCCAGCATTTTAAATACATTTATGTTATTAAATGGGTATTATAAATTGCTTATATTGAAACTTAGTACTTTGTTTCATTTTCCTCCTTAGTATAGTCACAAATTATTGAGTCTGATGAAAACTGCAGTAGTAAATATTTGGGCAGAGTGTTGCTTTTCTAAATATGTTTGATAATTAAATTCTATGATCACTCTAGTTAACAAAAAGTGCTTTCTTACAATACTAAATTTTTTTGCTTCCAAGAAATGTAAATTGTATGTCTTGTTAATTCTTATTATGAGATTGGTTCAAACAAAAAAGATGGTGATAAGGGGGGAAGTAATTCAACAAAACTAAAAAATATATCTTAATGTTGGTTGTTTTTAGAGTCATCTAGGGAACTTATTTAAAATTTAGATTTCTAGACCTCAAAGCCTCTGAAACTTCAATTTCTTTGACTTACTACAGTATACAAATATTAGAAAGTTAAGATGTTCCTGAATTCTGGTTTTATTGATTTACTGAATGCATTGGGCAACATTGCCCTAGAATTAAGATGCAAACCATTTTCTTAATGAGTTATTTCTTCACTGAAATTAGTTTGGACATTTATTTAACTTTCTAGTGCTGACACAACTCTTACTACTTTACAAGAATGTAAGATACAAATTTAGAAAAATAAATGAACAAACAACACTGTGATGTATTAGCCAAAAATCTGGGTATTTAACTTTTTCACAGATTCAGATGCTTAGTTTTTCTGAAATAGAGATGATGGCATATTCATTGTAGTTAAACTTGGTGCTCAGATTTATTTAAAACAATTTGCATACTAATTTATAATTGGCTATTTAATACTACCCATATTGTTTTTGTCTCTGCACATTCAGCTCATGCTTCCTGCTTGTGTATATACATTCATTAAGCATACCTCAAACTCCTTTGTTACAGATTAATGATTCACTCATAAAAGTGTTTAGAGTTAGTTTTATGTAATTTATACAAATTTGAGATAAAGGTAGAGAAACTAGGAAGGCAAAGTGAAAAGGACTTTCAACATTGTTTTATCAGTTTATCATACTTCATGAACTGAGATTTAAATGAAATAATGCTTTAAAAAGTGTTTTAAAATTTGTTGAGTCTTTCAGCAATGTTCTCATAATAAATACCCATTTTTATGTTTAAAAAATGGCATTTTTATTGCAAAAACATTATACACAAGCATTAAATGTTTTAACCCTCCTCCCACATGCATTATATTTTAATGATGGTTCATTATTTTTAATATACTGAGATTACTGTGTAGGTGTTTTAAGTCCTTAATCTATTAATGTGAGAACTATTACATTTTCTAATATAGGAGTATAGTTTCAGTACTGAATTGTCCTAAATGACATTTTTCATTCTCTTCCCTAAACTCATCAATAGTCATTCAAGAATGCATGACATTTGCTTGCAAAAGGAGAAATAAAAGGTCAGCCATACAGATAGGTGGTTTCTGGAGTTACCATGCCTTCACTCTAGCTCTGCCATTTATTGACATTATGCTATAGTGAAATGAGATTATGTGTGTGCATATATACATACATACATGCATAATACATGAACATATATATGTAATATACATTTACACATACATATTTGTGAAAACACACACATATATATATAACTACATGTATGCATATGCACAGATAAATACATATGTATACTGAGTGAGAATGACACAGATATGCACAGGTATACATAAACTATTTGATCACAGTGTCTGATAAGGTATACTTATTCAATACATATTAGTTATTGTTGGAACTGTTGTTAATATAACAAAGCATAAATTAAATAATGCATATTCATACATTTTGATAAATAGTTGTAAAGAAAGTTTAGGGTGATAGAAGATTTATAAGATAAAAAGGGCATGACCTTATATTCAAAATTTTAAGAGGACCACTTGTGAATGTAAGTCTTGAAAGATGATTGGAGCTAACTAAACTTATGAGATTGGGAAGAAGATGCTGACAAGCAGAGTAAACAATACAAGCAAAGCCCTTAGGGCTAAAGAAAGTCACACTTTGTAATTATATCACATACTAGGATTTTAAAAGCAGTAGTAAGGTACTACTAGTTTATATTATGTACAGACTAGACTACTGCTCCTCAAAGTATGGTTCTCAGGGAGATTAGGGGAATATGCCACAGTGTAAATCAACTCTCTATCTAAGTACACTGCTTATTTCAGATTATGTTATTATTTTTAATAGTATTTTAATGAAAGAAACAATGATTGGCTTACATTTTGCTGCAAGCTACTTAGTCCAGACCTAAATTATATGAATATCTAGCAAATTTTGCAGGTTATCTTAATAACTATTAGTTTAGGTTACTATTTTCAACAAGCTTCTTGGTCACATGTATAAAAATAACATAGATAAAATCATTTAATCCAGAAATATGAGGTACAAGAAGAAAAAACATCTAAGAATATATGATGATAGAAAATGTGCACTTCAAAATTATTATATCCTAATTCATAATTTTTAAATAAGCTATGCACTCACGTATATTACTGAAAGACTGTGATTTAAGAACATGAACTCATTGAACAACACATGCTAGATACTTGCTCTGAATGTGAACTTCTTGAAATAAACAAGCTAGATACTGGCTCTGAGTTGAGATAAAGTTCTTTAGATGCAAAACATCACTGTAGTCTAACAGCAGTATACACACATACATACACACACACACACACAAGCACACACAGTATATAAAACTTTTATCAACTGATCTTTGGGAAAAGGGCATTTTTATTAGAAAAGTTTGAGTAGATGACCCTAGAAATACACCCACTTAATAAATATTAAACTTAAAAATATCTAATTCCTGGATCTATTAGTACTGCTGTTCATCAAGGACTTGTAGGGTGCAAGAATTTTGATTTCTATTTCATCTCCATTTAACTCACCTATAGCTTGTGTGGATAACAGGTAGATTTCGGAGAATAAATGGGAAATGTTATTAATTTAATCAACTGAGAATTTATATCTTATACATTAGTCCAAATTATATCTTTATTAGAGAATATATATGGTATAGCCTCTAACATCTAATCTACTGTTATTGATCTGAAGAATGTTTTTGTCTCTATGTCGGTTCATAAAAACTTTAAGAAGCGGTTCACTTCAGCTTTCAACAGGAGCAATACATTTTGATTGTGCTAATTTAGTTATTTGTTAACTTTCCTTGTTAGTTTCACAATGTATTCTCAATGTACCTAGAGAATCACTCCCATAACTTTAAAATCATGTTGGTTCATATTATCAATGCTATCATGCTGTCTTGATCTTTTGAGACACAAGCATTCCAGAAAGTAGGAAATAATCATATAAAAATACAGGTATAGTCAAGTACCATAATATTTTCAGATGTCCATAAATATAAAACTTATCAAATATTCCTAAGTTGTTACATTTGTAGTCTTTCCAAATAACAAAAGAAAAACACAATGACAAGCGGATCTTTACATTTTGGAGGCAATATACACTTAATCTGGGCATGGTAGTCTTTACCCTTTACTAACTTTCCTAAAAGTCACCAGTCATGAGTGGTGCCAAGAGCAAGAGACTCCATAGCAAGTCTAGTCTACTGGGCACATGTCTCTACCCTTGTGATTCTATGGAAAGATAAAATGGTTGGCGATGTGTATGTAGCAGATAGCTATGTTCTGTAGAGGCTTTGGCAAACTCTTATGGTAAAATACAGTGCAAATGTTTAGGTTTGAGAAAAACAATATGCCACTGTTAACAGCTAAGTGGCTCACTTTTAGAAAAAAAGCATCTAGCTTACTACTGAACCCTCGTAAAAACTGCATGCTTAACCACTGCCCATCAAGTTACTGTATGATCTGAGTTTCCCATCATGAACTGGGAGTTTCTTGACCCACATCCTTATAAAATCAGTGTGCACAGCAGCAGCAACAAAACTCCATTGCCACGTGGTAGAGGTATACACAAGATAAGGTGCAAGTAATTCCCAAGGCATGAGTGAGTTCCATGCTCAAAAGTTTAGGTTTTCCTTGTTCTTACTTCTGTTACCCTGTCTCCTCTTCCTCAACCCACATTTAACAGCCTTTTAGAAAGTTCTCAATGAGCAGATTCATGAAAGAGCAAAGCTTTAGTCCTGATTTACAAATAGTTGTGCATAGTTTACCTATAATTCTGGTATAATTGGAAAGTAAAAAATTGCTGTTCTATAGCGCCTCTCAGGCACTGCCCTGAAAGTAGCTGCTGGTAAAGAGAAATCCTTATAATGAGAAGAAGTAGTACACCTGATCATACATTTCGCCTAGAAAGAGAAGAACAGTTAAGCAATCATGGCTTGTAGACAATGGATTGAGTGGATTCATTTTATGGGAAAATTTTTAAAAATTAAATTTTAAAATAGTTTTAAAAATTATTTTATATTTATAAATAGTAGCCATTTTAATGATAAATAGCACATCATAATAAAAATAAACATCAACGCAGGTGCATATATCTTGAATAAACTTTATTTTAATAAATACAAGAAGACCAATATGAAGTATAAATTTTGATTATAAGAAAGACAAATTAGTGGCATAATCTAGTGATGTTAAGAAATGTCATAAACTCCTGTGAAGGTTTATTCAGTCATTGAATAAATATATATTGAGCATTTATTATCCTTTTTTGTAGCTTTAGGTACATAATTTTAGGAGTAAATAAGACAGACTAGGTCTCTGATCAGATATTCAAAAAATCATTGTATAATGAGATTTAGTAGAGTCTGGATGTTTCTCAAATATTTACTATTTTGAGATAGCAACTATGTCTGCTTTTAAATATCACTAGACTACTTATTTTTCTCTTTCTTTGATAGCTATAAAAAATTAAAATATATTCAAATGAGAAGCACTTTCTCCCTAAATCAAAAAAGTAATTTATGTATATCAGTAAAATAAAGCAGTTCAGAATACAGAATATCTATTAAAATAAAGTTTTCTCTGAATTAAATAAAAGAAAATGGATTTTGTTTTGTAAAGAAAGGAAAATAAATTTTTTAAAATCTACAAAATAGGCCCTCAGTAAAAATACAGTTATCTGGCTAAAGTGGGGTCATTATCCTGATGGAAAGAAAACTATTTGTAACATATATATTTTTTATGCTAACATGCACTTATATATTCCATAGATATGCGTTCTATGGTAACAGATGCTACAGAAATGAAAAATTTAGTAATTATATATGAGGGGGGGATTTAAACAATACAGAATGTTTTTTGGAGGCTGGGTCACTTATAATACAGGCTTTACCCACTGTGTAAGTGTTCTAGGAAATCATCTGTAACAGTGTATCAGCAACATTGTTGTAAGAGGCTGCATTCAGCTTCAGTGATTTTTTTTTTTTTTTTTTGGAGAGGGGGATAATATTCTTTCAACACGTTTGCCAATTTAATTCTGAGTGATTTAGAGTGTCTGCTCACACCATGTTGTCTGTTCAGCAGTTTTTGACCAAACACAGTATGACTCATGTGCCCTACATTGCCTATTCACCCTATCTTCCCTGGAGAGACTTGTTAGTTTGTTGGTTTCCTCAGATGAAAAAAATCCTCAAAGGGAAATGTTTTGCCAGTGTGGAACAGGTGAAACAAAAAATGGCAGAAGCACTAAAAGGCATCAAAATTGATGAATGGAAAAATATTTTGAGCAGTGGAAAAAGTATCTCAATAGGTTTATTGCATCAAATGGAGAGTACTTTGAAGATGACTGAAGTTTAATCATGTAAGAATAAATACACAAATTTTGTATTAAACATCAATTTTTTGTGTCCCTCATCATATAGACTATGTAAAATCATTATTTGTTTGTATAATCCAGTTATATATTTTAAAATAATCATACAAATATCCCCCACTTCTTATTTCTACTGCACTATGCTACAGTACTCTCTCTCTCCCATCAGTATCAACTTTGGCTAGATACGCATGTATTTTTGCCAAATTTTGGAGACAATAATCTTAAGATCCTCCCAAAAAATTGCATTAAAAAAAGCTATTCAAATGTATTCCCTTTATCAAAATTTTGTCTTTACCATTATAACGGCTGCTCAAAACCTTTGTCCTTTTACATTTTGTGCAGGGAATGATAAGGGCTGGTTACTGCAGGAAGGATTCGTGTTCTGGAGGAACTCTCTTCCAGACAGGTTCATACCCAATTCAGACAGGCCAAAAAACAATTGAGTTGAAAGAAGTTTCATCACATCTTTAGTTCTGACATCCAGTGACTACAGTGAAGAAAGATGTCTGCACTGTGGTCTATGTAGGCCTGTTTTTATACAGACTTACACAATACTGTCTTGCAGTCAGATCATGAACTCTAGATTATGTCTAACAGGTTACAACAGCTTGTTTAGTCATAAGGGAGCATTATCTTGGTCTGATCAGGTGAGGAAGCCTGACTGACATCATTTTCCTCACACTCTATCCGTTCAGGATTTCTGGCCATATAGTCTATGCAATATGATTCTTGAGATGGTCCCTAAGTGAGGAGGGAGTGACACCACATCCAAATGCCACAACAACAATACAAGCTGCAGCAACATACAAGCAAAGTGTAGACAATACAAAAGAGGTAAATGATGGTGTCCTGCATTCACATGCTAAAGACAACCACCATTTCTTCAAAGAGTGCCTGTTAGCTTTTCCTATACTATTTACCTCTTGATGAATGCTTGTCAGGGCTTGAGAGACATTATGATGCACATCAGGAATACAATATCCAGTGTCCAGGATGGCACACATTCTACCTTGTGCAACTGTTAGGGTATCCAAGACCATCCAATTCTGTAATACTACCTGTAAGACTTCATTTGGTGGACTTGTTCGTTCAACAGGTGCAGGGTCCACTTATTACTGTTCAAGGCTCATGTCGTGTGCAATGCCAAAGTCAATACCTTTTCCTGCATGATTATTGTCCCAACTTGGAGGGACAATAGGACCAAGGGATAAAATCACCAATTGGTATGCTTTACTCTGTGTCTAGGTTGGAATGTTTCTCAACTGGAAAGTCTAGTACTCAAAGTATGACTCTACCTCCTGGGAAGATATGGCCTCCCCATGTATAACAACCCACCCATTGATAAGGCATGTAGGGCCAGCCATATTCCCTGCAACACCATAGGGTACCAATTGGAACCAGATACACTCCATGCTTTATGTTAGGTTGCAGTTGCCAACATTAGGTAACATTGGCAGTTCAGTGCATACCCAGCATGCTGATTAGTTAGTTACAGTAGTTGTAGGTGTTGACCCAGTCCATCAGGGAATTTGTGGCAACCCAACTAAAGGTGATAAGAGAGAGAGGTTCGAAGTACCAACACTGGCAAGTCCCTTCTCTCCATTAATATACAAGCTAAAGTTTTATCCTTTCATAAGACAGTGGCACTCACTGCCGTTCTCTTTGGTTGAGTATACCATACCCTTTCAACCTTTGCTGTAATCATTTGTGGTTCTAAATGTAGGAGTAATGGAAAGACTTGCATTGACCATAATGCTTACACAAATGTTCCCTTTAGAATACTAGTGCTATCTCCTTCAAGTGGAAAATAGGCTTGTCCCAATGTGGGTCGAATAGCAGTAATCCATAACGTAATTGTCAAATTTTGGGCCAAACTCTTCCCCGATGGGACTATTAGAGCCAAACCATCATGAGCTTGTTGCCGTCATCTTCCACAGTCAAATCCATTCTACCTGTTTCCCAAGGCTCAGGGTTGTGGAGGCTGGCAACAAGGTATTTTGTTGTCACCCTAACCCAGGTTTTAACAGATCATTCACTGTTTTCACTTGACGTTAAATGGCGGTGGCGACATAAGGCAAGATGGCTTCTACGGGGTCCAAGGCTTCTGCTCATTATCGTTCATTCAAAGTCCTGAGAATTTCCCAGAGATGTTTTGTTCACCCATGTAAAGAGTATCATGCCGATGAAATTCACAGACCCTATTTTATGAGACCATTGTAGTGGTCTATGAAATCAGCCTCTTGCAAGTGGTAAGGAGATTGTAACTTCCATTCCACACCCATTTGTGCTTCCCAGCTTTCACTTCAGTTCCAGTGAAGTGAGTTCCATTGTCATTCTCTATAGGAGGGATCATCCATAGGCAGCACACAGTTTTTCCAAAGCACAAATCTCTGCTTTCTGGTCTGCAGCTTTAGATGGATTAGCAAACAATAGACCCATTGCTATCTCCACCATAGTCATGGCATATCAGGCTCCCTCAGAACGGGGAAGAGGCCCAATAAAATCTATTTTCCATCAAGGCAGGGGAAGTTGGCCTTGTCATAACTGTCACTGAACAGCAGGAATACACTTTGGACATTCTTTGGAACAAACCACACATATAGCGGCAGCTTCTACTACTTCCTTATCCAAAAGGAAAAGTTTCAAACCTTTGCTGTAGTCCACATCGCCTTCTATCCATCGTGCAGCAGTCTCTGATGTAGTCAACTGGCTAAGTCTTTCATGGGAGCAGTTTCCAACCATCTGACTTTAGCCATTACATTAACTTCATCATTTCCAGGGTATATTAAAGGTGTATGTCCAGTGACATAATAAACTCTAATGTTCTTTAGATAGTCTAATTCCCACAACTCCTGCCACATTGTTTGACTCCAAAAGGGCCAATGTAATACAGTCCATTTTTCCTCCTGTCATGAAGTAATACATAAAGTGAGTCCTCTGTATACAGTCCAACTATCTGTACATATGATTAGGTGGGTGGGATCAACTCATTCTTTATTACAAGTCATATAGCTTATAACTTTGCCCCTTTGCTGCTCCAGTTTTCCACCAAATAGTCTCTGTTGATGACTGGAAAACTACCACAGCTACCATGCTGGATTTCCTCTACTAAAGTCATCCATAAACCATGCTTCTGTTGGTACAGTTGGGGTCCCTTCCTTGTAGAGAATAGGCATTGGTTCTATAAGAGAGGTTGCTACCACCAACTTACCAGTAGGGTAAGTTACAGGTTCCAAAATGTATTAGATCAGAACTTTAAAGGGTTTGCACTCAGTGAGCTTTGTTATTGCAAGTATGCCTCCCATTTCACCAATGTGGGAGTCTGTGCAGTTCCACTGCAGAGTTTCTCAATTCAGTCCTGTAATTGAATAGGAAGTTTGGACTATCACAAGGTTTGTTGCAGTGATGGTCTCTATTGCCCACAAGGCAAAAATAAATGGCTGGCAGTTGCTTTTCTATTGAGGTGTAATGCTTTTTGGCCCCTTTCCATAGCTGAGACCAAAATCCAATTGGTCCCTAATTTTTCACTTTTCTATCATAATCCCTAGCCATATCTGTCATTCGTAATGTGGACAACAAGTTCCCAGGTTGGACAGGATCATATGCCATTAAAGTCTGTGCTCTGGCAACTGCCCATTTAGCTGCTGTGAAAGTCTTTCTCTCTACATTCCCTCATTTCCACTTAGTAACCTTTTTTATTAAATGGTACAGGGGTCTCAGAATGTACACCAAGTGTGTATCCCAACATTCTTAAAAAAGTTCTGTAGGGTGTTAATTGTAGTAGGAGAGGTGAAAACCTGTACTTTATCAATAAAAGTCTCAGGTATCACCTTTGTCTTATCTGACCAAACAACCCTCACGTATTTGACCAATAAACCAGGTTCCTGGATTTCTGAAGCATTGACTTCCCAGCCACATTTCCTAAAATGTTGTAACAAACATGAAGTGGCTTTCTTTAAATTTGGAAGAGAGTCAGAGGTTAATATATCATTGATCTAATAAATCAACTTTTTGGACTTGAGGAGTGCCCAAGTAGCCAGATCCTCAGCAACAAGCCGGTAATATAGAGTAGGGTTAAGCAAATATCCTTGTGGCAAGACTATAAATGTCCATTGGTGGCCTTCCTATGTAAAGGCAAAAGGTTCTTGGCTTTCAGGAGCAATATCTACAGAAAATAATGCAGTAGCCAAATTTACTACATAATGATATGCCCCTAGTTCATAGGCTAGGTGGTCCAATAAGTCAGCGATAGAGGATACCACACCATGCCATGGAGGAGTCAGCTTATTGAGTTCCCTATAATCAGCAGTCATATACCAGGTATCAACCAGTTTTTAACAGGTCATACAGGAGAGTTATTCGGACTATGCACAGATCTTATAATACTCACTCTCCCTAGCTCTCTTATGGTGACCATAATCTATTTCTGGCCTTCTGGAAGGCAGTATTATTTAGTATTAATGAACCATGTAGGGAGTGGTAAAACAACATGGGATGTTTGACACACCCCTCTTTTTATTGCCTTAATAGGAAGCACTCTCAACCTGAATTCTTCAGCAGTAGTTTTTAACCATAAACCCTGCAGAACATCTATTCCCAGGATATATTCTGGTATAGGGAACACATATACAGTATATTCTCATGGTGGTGTTCTCCCTATTCCTAAAGGCACTTGTGCTATTATGACTCAAATAGTTTTATCACCATTTCCATCAATAGTCAGAAGTCGTTTGCTAAATTTCTCCAAGTTTCCATACAAGAGGGTATATTCAGCATGAATATCTACTAAGGCCAGTAATCTTTGTATTTGCAACTACCTTTCCCGTACCTCAATCTGCAGGCAGAGAATAGTCTTTTTTCTGTAGGGTGATCAGAAACACCCACTCTGTGACTCCAGCAGCTGCTTGCATTCCTCATTTCTCAAATATTCCTCCCAGGCCATGCATAGCCTTTTCCATGCTAATGGGCATATTTATGTACTTCAACCCATTCCTGGGGTGGGGGAGTGTGCCCAGACAAATAACATTTCAGCCACAAGATGCCACATCTAGAGGTGGACCATCCCAGAATTCACCCATTCCCTGGGCAGGAGGCTCCATACTGACCTGAAATGAATCCTGCTGACTATGCCAAGTGTTCTGAAGGAGCTCTATTCCAGACAGGTCCACCCCGGATTTGGACAGACCCAAGAACAGCTGAAGAGCCGAAAGAAGGCTCATAGCACCTTTAATTGCGGTGTCTGGTGACTACAGTGGGGAAAGGTGTTCGCACTATGGTCTATCTTAGGCCTGCTTCCATAGACTTAATGGTGACTTGTAGTCAGATCATGAGCTTGTGGTTATGTCCAACAGGTTACATCAGTTTGTTTGGTCATAAGGGAGCATTATCTTGTTCTGGCCAGTGAGAAAACCTGACTAATATCATTTTCCTCACAATTAGTTTGGAAGAAGAGACAAGAAAAAGTGGTTGTAGTGGAATAAGAGTATGCCAACTGAGTAAATTAAACAGGAACTGAACAACTAAAACAAAGAAAAGAAAGCTAAGATGAATAGCTACACAAGAAAGTTTTTTTTTTTTTTTTTTTGAGTTAGAGTCTCCCTCTCTTGCCCAGACTGGAGTGCAGTGGTCACTCCCGGTCACCGCAGCCTCTACCTGCTGGGCTCTGGCTGCGGGGGCCCGCCCCGCAAGGGTTGTGGGAAGTGTTGAAGGAGAGATGGTTGGCGATGGACGAGAGGGAGTGCCCAGGAGTGAAAGCGGACTTCCTCGGCACATAATGAGGAGAAGGTTGGGTCAAGGATAAACTAATTAAATTATCAGGATGCTTTTGCTCATGGTAACTAGCCTCATCCGCTGGGGCTGGAGTGCTGTTATCCAAGGGAGGAGGTAGAGACACAGCTTTAGAGGAATTAGATGTTTTGTGAATGAATTAATTTATGTGTTTTAATAGTTAAAGTCTTGAGTTGTTTTTATGTGGGGAGACGTTGACGGCGAGTGGAAGAAGTTAATTGTTTTGGGTTATAAAGAAATGGAGAGAGGGGAGGATGTGAAATAAAAAAAGAAAAATGGGGGCGGGGACGAGATTGTCGATGTATATGAAGGGTGAGGGCTTCTCATTTTAGGGACTAAGACTCTTTTTTTTTTTTGATTCTGAATTATTTTGATGTGGGTTGGGTTTTTGGTTGGTATTTTTTTGTCTTGGATCTCTCTGTCTTGGCCGAGGTGTCGGGTTGGATATATTGAATAAGTTGGTTTGGTATTTAAATGGGCGATGAGGAATTTTGGGGAAAGATATATGTATAGTCTTTTTTGTAAGTTAATAATATATTGGGCTTTTTTTATTGATTTGTAAGGAGATTTTTTTATTTAATTATAGGTTTAATAGTTTTTTGGGGGGTTTTAGCGTTTATTTATAGTTGAGTGATTTAAAGAGTCCAAATTCTCTCCAACACCATCTATTAATACCTGAAGATTTTGAACCCAATAAAAAAATAGAGGAGCAGCACTCCTCTGAATTTCCTACTTGCACAACTCAGAGGGAACATCAAACTTCATATACCGAAAATGATTGGCTCACGGTGCACCCTGAATTTGGATTCCCTCCTTGGAAAAAAATGTATGTATTCCTCCAAGGTGACTCTCCCTATTTCTAGTACTAATGTATCCATAAGTGACTGGAGTTGTCATGACCCAACTACAGATCTCCGCCCTTATGTGGAACACAGTCCTAATTTCTTGTGAAAGAACTCCATACCTAAACCTATACCCATTACTAGATGGAACATTGGGCGCCACTTGCGGGGGCCAGCATCACATGGGTGGTGGGAAGTGTTGAAGGAGAGACGGATAGGCGAACAACGAAGATCATATATCGGACACTTGTTTTTGAACAGATGACAATTTAATGTTAGTTAATATAGAGCTTTTATACCATTTTTGAAGGGGTAAGACAAAGAAAACTCTTTCACATTCATATCTTTTAAAAGTTATTAGTTAGTGGTTTTAGTAGTGAACAAACCAAGATTTTCATAGGCTTCAGTAGCAAACAAATCAAGATTTTTATAGGCTTTTAGACAACGTCTTATTTATAAGACCAACAATGACACTCTCAGTCTAACGTCCCAAATTACAAATGTTTTAAGAAAGTTTTTTTAAGTGTGTATTTTTTTATGTGTCAGGAATATTTTTATTTTAGGCTCTTAGGTTTTTTAGAGGCTTGTGATCGCCTCCCCTGTCCAGATGTCTTTGTTATTTATTTATTTTTATTTTGTAGTGTTTTTTTAAAAAAACTCAAAAGAAACTTTTAGTAATGTTTTTCAGGCCCTTTAAGGTTGTTTTTTGTTTTAGTTGATCTGTTATAAAAGTGTTTGATTACTATATTATGAGTTTAGTGAAAACCTATTCTATAAATGTTAACTTAGAGTTTTAATTATAGTATTAAGTAAAAACCTTAACATAATCTTTGTCTTAAGTTAGTGAAAACAGTGTTATAAATCACTTACATAACTCCTAGATAAGTGTTAGAACTTATAATGAATTTATAATGAATTATTATAAACTTGTGTTTTTAAAAATCTTTGTCTAAACACTAAACTGTATAATTTTAAATCAAATAAGGAGTGAATATATTTATATCATTTCTTATATAAGTAATATTTAGTAACTTATAATTAAGTGAAAGAAAGCATTTTTGATGTGTTTTAGAGTTTAACCCTTGTATATGTTAGAAAAGGCCAAGTGATATAGTGGGGAAAATGGAAAAATAAACCATGATATTTTTAGGTTAGTTATGAGTGTTTTACATAAACATGTCATTTTTTTTTTTACGACTGTACAGAATTTTTTGGCGGTATCAAACAGTAAAGGTGAAAGACAGAAGGGCCTCAGCTTTTTGGGCTCGCCCTGTGGCCCGGGGTCTTCGGCCCACCCGGACCCTGTCAATCAGGTGGGCCTCTAAGGCTGGCTCTCAACACTCCGGCAATCCTTCTGCCTCAGCCTTCCAAGTAGCTGGAGTTACAGGCATGCGCTACCACGCCCGGCTGATTTTTTGATTTATTGTAGAGATGAGGTCTCGCTGCCCAGGCGGGTCTCGAACCCACGGGCTCAGGCAATCCACTCCCCAAGGCGCGGGATTACAGGCTGAGCCACTGAGCCCGGCTACACAAGACAGTTTTAACTGGAGCATTATTAAGATAATTTTCTAAACTCAGTAAGTTTTAGTCAGAAGCAGGAATGTAGCTAGAATAAAAGATGAAGTAAAAATCAGTGTTTGCAAACTAGAAATTTAGGTAGAGTTTATCCAATAGTAATGGTTTTTACAGCTCTAGGCTATATTTTATCTCTGCAATTTTGTATCAAATGAACTGTATACTTGGTAGGTATCTACAGCCTGATACCCAGACACTTTGCCTAAATGGCACATTTCTGCTACTTTTTTCCCCTCCTTACATTTCACTTTCTTGTTTTAGATATTTTAGTTTTGATAGTTCTTTGCATCTCACACCCTTGCATTGTATTTTGTCATATGCCTATCTCCTGCTTTTACTACTAGTAACTGTACAGTGTTCTTATCTGAGCCTTCTTACTCTCCAGATTCTTTAAGTGTTTTGGATTGATTGAGTTTGCTCATTCTCCATTGTATACTCAGCACTGCTCTATATTAAGCATAAATATTAAAGTAGAAAAATGGCATTTTCAAAAATGTGTTACTTGACATTTGAATTTACACTTTTTGACATAATGTAATCCTAATTTTTTTAAGGAATATGTTAAAATGAGACATTAATACTTGTGTAAACACTTGGGAACACTTGAGAACAAGTACATGGTCACAATATACTTTATACAAAAATGCAAAATATTTTTTTTCAAATATTAACTTAAAATTAAACATACCACCTGGAATATGACACGTGGGTAAATAAAACCATAGTATTCCCCTACCACCAACCCCATAACTCCAAAAGAAAAATAAAAAGAAAGAAATGTTCATATCTCTATATTCTATTTCTGGAACTTGTGAATATATTATGTTACAAAATAAAATTAGGATGTGTTTGAAACAAAAGAAGTTTATGTTGTGCATTAAATTAATGTTATGACTTGCACATTTTCAAACAGTAGATGTTTGTGTTTTTTCAGAACACAAGGCATCTTTTAAGAAGATTAGTCTATGCTCTTATCCATTTTGATCAAAAGTTGGATGAAAATTTATTCTAAAAAGGACTAAAAGCACATGAGATTTTAATAAAATTACTTTTAAATGAACCTCAGTGTAATTATGAGGCCAAACTGTTTTATTACAACATTTTTATTTTGAAAATACCACATCACTTTTACTTTTATTTCATTGTGCCCATTATTAATTTCACAAAAATTCTTAGAATATTCTACTATGCCAACATTCCCCTACAAATTGAGAATACAAAGGTGAATAACTTTGATCCTCCATCTATAAGATTCTGCCAGGCAGATCCAGGACAGGCATATGTAAACAAACTATTGCAGTTCTGTGCAAATGTCTTACTGTTTTCATTAAATGTGTGTGTATTTTTCTTAAATTTAAATCTGTTGATTAAAATTGTTAAAAAAAAAAAGCAAAATAAAAGTGTTGTGCCCAAATCCTAAATCCGAGAGACCACCAAAGAGCGCAGTTACAAGGAAGCTGAGGGAATTTTAAACTTGTCTATACATGATTGGACAGCATTTTCTAGTAGGTATGGGGTACTTGGGATTGGCTCGTATAGTCTCAGCTGACCTCGGCTGACCACAAACGGTCAGGGTTGCCTTCATACAGGAACCGGCTAAGACATCTGGCATGTTAGGTACTTTCCAGCTGTGATTTGATAGGCTGTTGCTAGGGAAGTGGAGCAAGAAATGGGGCCAGGGTTCACCCTGTGACTCTGCGGTTTTTCTCGCAACTGAAGCTTGGGCTTGTACATAACTAACTTTTTATTTTAATTGCAAAATAGATTATCAGGCTGGTTTAATATGTTGAGCTCAGGCTGGGAAGTAAGCATGCATTTAAGCTCCAAAAATACAATTGTAAGTTAAATGATTCTCAGGCCTCTCAAAAAGAAGAAAACGTATATTGCTTTTTCAAAGTAATAAATTAGCATTACAAAGCTGAAATCAATTAGTAGAAGATATAAATACAGTACTCAAGAAATTTATTGATAATTTTTCGCTACTTTATTAGTTAAAATAATTCCAAAATATGTAGACTTAATTATGACTATTGTAATAAACCTTACCATTTTTGTATCTACCTATACAAATATATTATCTTTATAACTTATTTCATGATATTAAATATATATTTTTATTTTAATTATAGAGATGTTAAGTTGTTCAAATAGAAAATTTATAAATGAGATAGAAACATGTTTATAAAGATATTAGAAACTCATTTTAATATGTTTTTTATAAGAATTATCAGGAAAATGTTTAGGTTTAACTTTCCTTATTGTGAATAATATTGATTTGATTTTGAAATAAAAGGAAAATTAGTTTTAAAATTTATCTCATCTGCATTGTGATTATTTTCAGTATCCTATTTGGTGTAATTTTATTGCATAATAGAGAATACACACTGTATTCTGCAAAAGAACATTGCATTATGATCATGTGTCTATTCAGGAAGTATCAATATTCCAAAATAATATTATAATGATTTTTTTTTTGTCCCTTTCTTGAGAACAGAAAAGCATGGCCAATATTTTGGGCAACTAACATTTACTAACTCTGTTAGTCATTTTATAAGTTATTTAACATTGCACAAATTGATAGTTTTGTCATGTGAAGACAGGTTTTTGTCTGTAATGTAAATCTGTACCATGCTAGTCTGTAAGTCTATTTTACTTAAATAGACAACATTATATTTGAAAACACAGCAATACTAATTAACTGTGTATAAGTTCGTACTTATCTTGCCTACAAAACTTATCAATACAGAAATCAGAATCAGAAAAGAGTAGATTGGAGTGTTTTTAACTAACTTAAATATTCACCATGTTGAGCTTACATCAAATATTAAGGTATAAGCAATTTCATCTGGTGAGTATTTGATGTAAGTTGTTATATATTATATATATGAAGGTGCCAAAAATATATACACATTTTAAGTACATCATTCACTCAAAAGATGGTGTTAATTAAGTGAATGCTAGCATCACCATATGACAGGCAGGACAAAGAAAATGGCAGAAGCACAATTGAGCAAATGTCATATAACACATTGCTACTGTAATTCAATTCAACTTCAAAAAGTAATTCATAGATAACATCTCTTAAAATGTGTATACATATTTTGGCACTATATATATTTCAAAGAAAAATTTTCCTTTCTTCTTAATATACCAAAAATATAAGAAAGTATATCATGCTAACATTTTGTTGGTAATAACTCTGCTTTTATTGAAGAGGAGTAGCTTTTACAAACACACACACACTTAAGACTTTGGGAAATTATTCCTTTTCTCCATCCCTGGGTGCTGGAGTCCAGCTCCAGGAGAGAGTCAGGGCTTGAGATGGGGGAATCGGGAAGCGGCGAAAAAGAAAAGACGAAAATGACTGGCATCCTCTTCCTGGGGAGAGCTCAAGACTCTGCCAATTTTATTTATTTTTCACAAGCTTATATAGGTTTTCCACTCAACCCTGCACCCACAAATGTATCTTATGTTGCTAACCAAATGCCCACATACATCCTTTTTGCACTCACAATAAGGTTGACCTTTAACAATTTCAACCACAGATGGTGTTTTTCTTAAGTCAAACATTTATGAACGTCCTGGTTTTCTTCCTAACTTTTTCATAACTATTTACTATTATAGGCCTATAATATCCTTACCCTATAAAGCTAAACCTTAACCCTATGTCTTATTTAGCTTACTTACTACTATGTATTTATTTCTATTAATCTTATTTCTATCCTTATGTCTCTATATTTTCTTAACTATCACTTATACTATTGTATATCTCTTATCTTACTAGTTTATCTTATCTTACTATCTTATTGTTAATATTCTAAATTCTATCTTCATTAAACTACTTATTTAATCCTAAAATATCTTAACCTATTTTTTATCTCAAACGGTTGTTTTCCACCAGCTCCCAGCTGGGGTCTGTTGTTTATGAGGAAGTAGTCAACTCGTTTTTCTCGGCCTCCTGATGTTACTGAAAAACATCCTTACACACCCTAAGGGGCACCCTTTTTGCTGCAATCTCACCTCCATTATGCCTGTGTATAATTTTTGCTGTCAAATGCCATCATCCATTTGCACATCTATTATCTCAATTAAAGAGGGAACATTCTCAAGTCTATGCACGCAATCCTTCAAAGTTAGGGAAGGTCCGTCAACAGGATCCATGGGGCTTTGCCTCCGTCTTGGCCGCATTTTACTGGGGACTTGCTTCCAGCTGGTGTTTTTCCTGTTTTCAGGTCCCTTTTACCTTACTTTTACTAGTGATTGAGGCACCCAACAGCTCCCCTTTTTTTATTTTTTAAGATGGCAAGGTGGATAGTGTCGGTATTTCGTCGGACAGCTTTTCTTAATCTTTGGATAATGATTGGTAAAATAAGCAGCAACAAGAGCAAAATTGTTCAATTGCTATGAAATTATATATCAAATTCCAAAGAGAGTTAGAGGAAACAAACTGAGTGAGAGAATTTGCAAAATTAGATGCTGCCTGAGAAAAAAGTGTTGGAGATAAATGAGCTTGGGAAATAGCTGTAATCTGGCTACGTAACTGCTGGAGATTTAAAGTTGAATTAGTAGAATACTGAACTCCCTGTAAATGTTTTTGTTCATCAGTCCAACTAATATTTTGCCCATTATAAGGCATGGGAGTAACACAAATCCATTTAAATTCTGCATGACAAGCAATAGACATCCGCACTTTAATATGCTGTATCTGATTGCCTATATATAATAACGCTGATTCTAAAACATTTAACCTATCAATAATACCTTTATCTATCTGTTCTTGGGTAAATAAAGCTAAACTAACATTCTGCGATAGTTCGTTCACATGCTCTGCAGTGTGCATTTCCTGTACTGAGGCCGCCACAGAGGTTGCCATGGACCCCATTATGGTAATCAGAGCTGTAATTCCCAGTATAAGGGTAGCCACAAATCTACAAGATCTAGCTAAAGAAGAAGTCACCTGCCCCAAGATATATGTTCCAGGTGTGGCATACCAAGGCACAGACAATTTAACAGGTACAAATACATACAATGGGTGCTTTAACAAAAATACCTTTGCAGGATTTTTAGTAATACAATTAGATAAAGAACAATTTTCGCAAATAATTTCAAAATGACCAAAAATGTACTTAACCGAATAAGTAGAATGTTGTCCAGCAATTAATAAAACATAAGGGGAATCTACACAAGTTTGTAACACAAAATTAGCATTTGTTCTGAGTCTATGTAAGGTAACACATCCTGTCAAAGTGAATAAATGAAATAGATGAGGCTGATAAGAGCTATTTGGCAAAGAACTTTGAAAAATTGGAGTAGCCCATCCATAAACTGACCATGTATCTAATAGTACTGGGAGAGGTATTGGTGGATGAGTAATGTTCCAAGCATATCTAGACTGTCCATTTTCACTTTTTAAAAATTCTCAAAAAGATGGAACTGGAGTGTCAATAGTTCCAGAAGACACCAGATGAGAAACTGACCAATCATATACCTTGGCAAAAGAATACGCTTGAAGGGGAATCTGATCAGATGGTTCAAATAAGTCATAAAATACCATTTTATCAAATACACATGGTCTCCACCTTGGAAAACCTGAATTAATACCTACATTATTCCAATTATGCATAGCATAAGTATGGTCCTTGCAGGAAGTAAAATTATTAGGTATATATGGGCCCTCCGTATATCTTCCATTACTACTAAAAATGTCTGCAGGATGATAAAAGGAGAGTCCCTGTATATTGTTAAGACACCTGGAGGGAGAATCTGTTAATATAGATCTCCATTTTAAAAGTACACACCCAGACCAGGAGAAACTAGGGGGAAAAACAAATAGGAGGAGTCCCTGTTATGCCTGTATAGTTTATATTAGTAATCATTCTGGTGGACATAAATGAAGAACTTTCACCTCCCATCAACTCGCTGTTATTAGTAAAAACCTTAATGGTAGGTTCGTTCCAAGTTACAGGATGGAATAAGGGTGGATCAGATACATAAGCCCAATAGCTTGGGGAATCACCTTTTGACATAATGGCAGCATGACACCTGGTGGGGGACAATACCTGAGCAGTTATGACTGCAAGCATGGCCACAAACAAAGTTCTTGAGTTGACAGTATGTCCTTGGGACGCAACCAATTCCTCTGCCTCTTCTGCCAGGGTCTTCAGCTGGCCCCAAGTAGGTGGTCTAGAAGTCCTAGTTCGTCTGCAGTGCCGGTGTCTGTGAGATCTCAAGGACAGCCTGGAGAACGCTGTAAGAACTGCAGGAGATGCAGTTGGCAGTTCAGCAGGAGCCAATGAGGATGTTGAGCTGGCTGGAGAAAGATCTACTGGAGAATCAGAAGATGATAAAGAAAGCGAGTACGACATTTTTCGAGCCAGTACAGAAGTTCCCTCTTTGCTATCAGAGGGGCTAAAATATTCAGTCACTTTCTGATGTGGTGGAGAGGGAAGCAGGGGAGGCACTTTTTGTTTGGTCCACTTCAGCGGCATGGGCTGGACGGATGGGTAGCTCATGGTGGGGACGGATAAGTCAATCAGGTATACACCCAGGCTAATCGAAGTTCTGGGGAAAGACACAAGCAAATCCTCGTCCAGACATTGTAGAATATCAGGACCTTGCCACTCTCCAGTGAGCAAGTCCTTCCGCCTGACCAATGGGAAGGTTTGTTTTTTGTTTACGGTAACATGCCATGAAAAAACCAATTCTCCTTCATAATTAACATTTAAATGATTAATTATAAATAAAGCATGACTTAAAACGTGATGAGGAGAAACAAATTTATAATCTCCCTGTTCATGTGCTTGTTGCATAGCTCCCCTAAATCCTGGCTTATATTTTCTTACCTTATTCACCGGTGGCATAATGGAAAATGGAGGAGCATTAGGTAATGTAAGAGGAGGCAAATCTGGGTTATCATATCTCACAGCTTCCTCGTTTAAATCTGCCTCATCTTCTGAGGCCAATTGATCCTCAATATCATGAGCTGGGAGCTTCCCCTTCTCTTCCTCCTCCTCAGACTTGGACCGCTCCTCTTCCTGGGTTAATATAATTTTAGAGGCTTAAGGAGATGTTCTACTAAGCAACGGGGTGACAGTTGACTCAGGTTGGGAAAAGGTACCATAGCAAGGAGGAGTCACAAGCACCTGTCTCAAAACATTCCACAAAGAATAAGCATCCTCAGGCATCTGAGTCCCTCCACTAGTAGAATACCATTTTTTAATATTTTTTCCAACCTGATCCCAAGTTTCCAAATCCAAGGTTCTCTCGTCAGGAAACCAAGGACTTACTTTCTGCACAAAATCTAAGAATGAATTAAGCTTATCTTTACTAACCTTAATACCTTTGTGTTGCAAAGTTTTTCCTATTATTCTCAAATATGCTTTCCTTTCCTTAGAACCCGAACGGCCCATAATTACTTCTTTTAAAGAGGCACAACAACTTCTCAAATTCCAAAATACTCTTAAAGAGAACGCTAACTTCTCAAATCACTTCTTTTAAAGAGGCACAACAACATCTCAAAAGTTCAAACACAATTACTTCTCAACATCTTCAAGAGGTACAATAACATCTCAAAAGTTCTGGCTATTTATCCTATCCTTTCCTGCACTCACTCACTCACAGGGGGTCTGCAGCACCCTCAGGACAAAGTTCGTTCCTGGAACAACGAGCGACATGAAAACTATACTTACCTGCTCACTTGCTGGAGTCCAGCTCCAGGAGAGAGTCAGGGCTTGAGATGGGGGAATCAGGAAGCGGTGAAAAGAAAAGACGAAAACGACAGGAATCCTCTTCCTGGGGAGAGCTCAAGACTCTGCCAATTTTTATTTATTTTTCACAAGCTTATATAGGTTTTCCACTCAGCCCTATACCCACAAATGTATCTTATGTTGCTAACCAAACACCCATGTACATCCTTTTTGCACTCACAATAAGGTTGACCTTTAATAATTTTAACCACAGATGGTATTTTTCTTAAGTCAGACATTTATGAACATCCTGATTTTCTTCCTAACTTTCTTATAACTATTTATTATTATAGGCCTATAATATCCTTACCCTATAAAGCTAAACCTTAACCCTAAGTCTTATTTAACTTACTTACTATTATATATTTATTTCTATTAATCTTATTTCTATCCTTATGTCTCTATATTTTCTTAACTATCACTTATACTATTATATATCTCTTATCTTACTAGTTTATCTTATCTTACTATCTTATTATTAATATTCTAAATTTGATCTTCATTAAACTACTTATTTAATCCTAAAATATCTTAACCTATTCTTTATCTCAAATGGTTGTTTTCCACCAGCTCTCAGCTGGGCTCTGTTGTTTATGAGGAAGTGGCCGACTCGTTCTTCTTGGCCTCCTGCTGTTTACTGAAAAACATCCTTACACACCCTAAGGGGCACCCTTTTTGCTGCAATCTCACCTCCATTATGCCTATGTATAATTTTTTGCTGTCAAATGCCATCATCCATTTGCACATCTATTATCTCAATTAAAGAGGGAACATTCTCAAGTCTATGCATGCAATCCTTCAAAGTTAGGGAAGGTCCGTCAACAGGATCCATGGGGCTTTGCCTCCGTCATGGCCGCATTACTGGGGCCTTGCTCCCAGCTGGTGTTTTTCCTGTTTTCAGGTCCCTTCTACCTTACTTTTACTTGTGATTGCAGCTCCCAACACCTGGGATTCCCAATATGATTTGCTCAAACATGATTCCAGATCCATTTTATCAGTAAGATCATAGACAGTAATGGAAGTACCTCTGCCTTTCATGTGTGGTTTAGTTTGCCTTACATTGATGACGTTGACCAAATACATTCAGCTGTTGTCATCATTCAGTTCTCTTCTTCCTTTCACCTAGGGCAACCTCTTCCTCCTCTTCTCCTGGCCTTTTTTTTTAATAACCTCTATTTTTCAGTAATCAGAAAATGACCCTTCATCTTTAACACCTTTTAAAATCTGTTCTCCATTTCCATACCATACCTGGAAACTGCCTGTTCACTTAGCAAGCTGATTTTCTGTACCCTTCTTATTATCATCCATTTTTAATATTCAAAGCTCTACTATTAAGTTCACTCACTATTTTCCTTTTGTAAATAGGGCCATTTCTAAATTATCACTTACCTATCTCTTAAAACTAAGCATCATCATTGTCATCGTCATCATTATCATCATCATCATTCTGTGAATTCAAGATATCTACCATCTGTCTGTCTCATTGCTGTCTGTCTCATTTTCGTTCCCTCTTTAGATTCATTATGGTCCTCAGCAACATGGCTCACTGTACTCTTTACCTCATACGAACTCTTGTGGGAGCTGCAGAAAGTATGGAGACATTCTGAATACAACAAGATAAAAAAAGAAATGATGTTTTATACAACTTCAGAAAGAGACAGAACAGAAACAAAGACAGAAGTTTGAGCCTTGTGATGAGAGGAAGCAATGAACTTTGTCTTATTGATGGATAAATGTTTGCTTATGTTATTGTATAGTAGTATACCAACTTTTTAAAAAAGATTTTGATTAAGAAGAATTATGATATTGCATAAATTAAACAAAACATTTAGTTTTTAAGATGATTTAGAAGGCACTCTGATAGAAGTTGTAGAAAGAGAGACTACACATATTAAGTCGTGATAACACTCTGTATAAACAATAAAACTGCTCATATGGAGGATGATTCAGTGATTTATTTAGCTAGTTAATTTCTCAAACTTGTTTTTATATTAGAGTAAACTGGGAACTTATTAAAAATAAAGATTCCCAAAACTCAACATCAGAGCTTTTAATACAAAGGTTCTGAGGTGAAGTTTAGTCATTTTCACTCTAATAATTACCCCTGGTTATTTTAATGCTCTTCAAGGATGAAAAACCAATGCATACAACAGATTAATTTTTCAGAATAAGAAGAGTGAGAAACTTGGAGAAATATTTCCCCTAGAGAGACAAGTTGACCAGGTAAAACAAGAAAGACAAGTATTAAAATTTCTGGGTATTGATTAAGGACTTATAGTAAGTTGAGAAGTATGGCATTCAACAAAATTATGGGTAAGAAAAGTTAGAGGCTATGACATTTGAGCTAAGGACTGCACCTTGCCCCCACCACTCTTTCTTACATATGATCTGCCTCAGTTAACTCAGCAGACAAGTAACAGTTTAAATTTTCCCCAGATCTCTGGGTAGAAGAACTATTTTTTGTGGCTTCATCATCACATACACCTTAGCAAACACTTTTTTGTTTTCTTACAGCTGTACATTATGGAAGTGGTTACATTTTTGAGTGGCCACACTAAACTATGTGTTATCTATTTCCCACCCACTACCAACTCTAACTGCAAAGGGAGGAGTTAAATAGTAAACATAGCTCTCTCCTTTTCCATGCAGGTCTGGATTGAAGAAGAGGTTCCTTGGTGGGGTTGGCTGATGAATGGCAGCTCAGAACAACCTCAGCCTCTTAGAAAATAAGATTTGATTACGGCAGTTGATAAAGAGCAAGATCCTCTTCCTTTCTAAGCTCCTGCCCCATAACATGGGTTTTGGTCAAGTGGAGTGTCTGATAAAATCTCACATATTGGTGACATCCAGTTCTTGTCAAAGAGTTTGTCTTTACTGAATAATATGATAGCACAAATATTCTCCAGAATGCTTTTGTAAAACAATAACTCAATCAGATAACAGTGCATGGAAACTAATAGCTCATGTAATAGAAAGGGGGCCGACCAACCAAATCTTGCAAGGAGTTAAGAGAAAATAGGAAGAACCCAACTAAAACCTGGTTATCCTTAGTTGTCACAAGGCCTAAGGCTATACCTTCACAGGAATAGACATTCAGGGTTGTAGACTCAGGAAAAATCAACAATTACACAAGCACATAAGCAAATACCACTAATAGTAAGCACCTGAGACTTAGTGAGAAACTCAGTATTCAGAGTTGTTATATTATACTATTTAAAACATTCCATTTACAATAAAGATATATGGGGAAAAAACAGTAAAATGTGATCCGTACAGGAGACAAAAAGCAAGCAAAGATAATTATCTGTGTGGAGGTCTAAATGCTGTCCTAAACAGGAAAATATATTTTAGAGTAGCTATTATAAGTGTATTTAATTATTCAAATGAAAATGTGATTAAGAAAATAAAGGAGACATACATAACATGTTTCATAAAATTGAAAATAACAATGAAAACAGAAATTATTTTAAAAACAGAAATTTTGGAGTGGAAAAGTATAATAATGTAAATGAAAGAATCACTAGAAGGGCTCAACAGCAGATAGGTGACAAAAACAAAAAAAATCAGTGTATTTGAGGATAGATTGAGGTTGTGCACTCTGAAGAACAGAGAGAAAATACAATAAGGAAATATGAACAAAGCTTCAGACAAATGTGGGCCCAATTAACTATGACAACTTACATGTAGCAGAATTACTAGAAATAGAGGAGATCAAGAAGGCCATAAAAATATTTGAAGTAATTATGACTGGGAAGTTTCTTACTTTGATTAAAAATATTAATCTATACATCTAAGAAGGTCTATGAACACCAAGGAGGGGAAATATAAACTGAATCAACACCCAAATACATTTCTAAGGTTTTCAAAGGCAGAAACAAAAAGAAAATCTTGAAAGTAGCAAGATAAAAATGACTCTTTATGTACAGAGTACTCCAGTGACATTAACAGCTATTTTTTCTTCATAAACCATAAGAGAAGGCAGTGGAATGACATATTTAAAATGCTGAGAGAAAAACAAGCAAAAACAACAAAAATACTATTAGCCAAGAATCACCTATACAGCAGAACAATTGTTAAAATGTAAGGTGAAATAAGTACATTTTTAGACAAACAAAAACTGAGATGTATAGCTAACAGATGCACTTTATTAAAAAATGACAAAATAAATTCTTTATGTTGAAAGAAAGGGACATTTGATATGAATTCTAATTTGCATAAAAAGGAAAAACACCAATAAGGTGATTTATGCTATAAATATATATATACAATTATAATTATAGCATATATGTATAACAAGAGTGCTATTCCTAGTATTTTATATTTTATTTATTTATTTAATATGACTATATCTATTTATTTATTTATTTTAGAGTTGTGGGGTACATGTGGGGATTTGCTATATAAGTAAATTCCATGAAGGTGAGGTTTGAGGTTCTAGCAAGTTCTCTCTGCTCCTAGTACTGGACTGGTACCCAATGATTTGTTGTGTGCCCTTTATCCTCGTTCTCTCCCTCTTTTAGCAGTCTCCAGCATCTGTTGCTCCTGGCTTTGTGCTCACATGTCCAATGTTTAGAAACCACTTATGAGTGAGTACATATAGCATCCAGTTTTTTTGTTTCTGTAATAGTTATAATAATAGTCTCTAGCTGTATCCATGTTGCTGCAAAGAACATTATTTTGTTCTTCTTTATGGCTGCAAATTATTTCGTTATGTATATGTACCACATTTTGTTTGACCAATCCACTTTAAATGAGCATCTGTGTGCTTTCATTTTTTTGTTATTGTGAATGATAATGTAATAAATACGAATGTGCAAGTGTCTTTTTGGTAGAGAAATTTATGTTCTCCTGGGTCTTCTCCCAGGAGTAGTATTGCTGGATTGTACAGCAGCTCAGTTTTTAGTTGTTTGAAACACTGCCACACTGCTTTTCACCAAAGTAGAGCTAGTTTATGTTCCCACCAAGAGTGTAGAAGCATTCCCTTTTCTCCACAGCCTCACCAATACCTGTTGTTTTTAACTTTTAAATAAAGTCCCCTATATACAAATGGATTATTTTCTGAAGGTTTGTTGTTAAGTCCTATTTGTTTGTAAGTTCAACAAATTTAGCCTAGGTAGCCAACTAACACAATTGGCTATGCAATATCAGGTATATCACTGCTGATTTTATGCTTGCTTCTGGACATCCTGGTCTTGAAATAAAGATGCTCTACTACTGTACTCTATAAAATACTGTACAGACAAGTATACAAAATCACAACCACTTGTATAGGATGCAAGCACATGAAAATGTACACCAAACATGTGGACTAATTTACATGTTTGGGCATGCAAGTGAATGTTTGCATCATTGAAAGTTCACAACTTGAAGGTTTGTATGTAGGGGACTTACTGTAATGGCCATCCTGACTGGTACGAAATAATATCTCATTGTAGTTTATCATTTCTCTGATGATTGGTGAAGGAAACTGAGCATTTTTTTTGCATGTTTGTTGATTGCTTGTATGTCTGAACTTTTGAGAAGTGTCTGTTTATGTCCTTTGCCCACTTTTTAATTATGGCAATTTGCTTTTCTTTGTTTTATTTTTTTCCTGTCAATTCATTTGAGTTCCCTATAGATCTTGCATGTTAGGCCTTTGTAGGATGCATGACTTGAAACTTTTCCCATTCTGTGGTGGTCTCTTTGCTCCCTTGATGGTTCCTTTTTGCTATGCCAAAACTTTTAACTTGGTAAGATCCTACCTGTCAATTTCAGATTTTGCTGCATTTGCTTTTGAGGACTTGGTCATGAATTCAGTGCCTATTGTGATGTCCAGAAGAATAATTCCCCAAGTTTTCTTCTAGGATTCTTATAGTTTGAGATTTCATATTTAAGTCCTTGATCCATTTTGAGTTAATTTTTGTATATAGTGATAAGTAGGGTCCTAGTTTTATTGTTCTGCATATGGTTAATTTCCCCAGCATCATTTGATAAATATGATTTCCTTTCCCCAGTGTTTGTTTTTCTCAGGTGAAGTGTTCTATAGACATCTGTTAGAGCCAATAGGTTGAGTGCTGAGTTAAGTTTTTGCATTTCTTTGTTAGTTTTTTGCCTCAATGATCTGCCTATGGCAGTTAGTGGGGTCTTTTTTATGTATATAAAGACATTTATTTTAAGAAATTAGCTCACATGTTTGTGGGGGCTAACAAGTTTGATAGTTATAGGGCAGACCAGAAAGCTAGAAACTTAGGCTGGAGTGGATGTTGCAGTCTCGAGGCAGAAATTTTTCTTCCCAGGGAAATTTGTTGTTGTTTTTGTTAGTGAGGTCTTAAAGTACCTAACTATAATTGTAAGGTTGTCTATGTCCTCTTTTAGTTTAATTAGAAAAGGTTTCATAAATCTGGGCCCTCCTGTGTTGGATGTGCAAATATTAAATATGTATTTTTTTCCAGGTAGACTCAGCTTTTTATCATTATGTAGTGTCCTTTTAAATTGTTTTAAAGTCTGTTTTGTCCGATATAAGAATAGCTACTGCTGCTGTTTTCCATTTACCTGGAAGGTCTTTCTGCTCACTTTACTGTGAGCCTGTGGGTGTCATTTGGGAAGTTTTCCTGGAGGCAGCAGAAGGACGACAATCATGCTGTTTTATCCAGTTAGGCACTCTGTGCCATTTGAGCAGTGTGTTCACATTTAAGTTAATTATTCCTATCATATTGCTATTAAGAGGCTTCTCTTCTTTTTAGGACTTGTTGGTTTGTATGGTCTGTAAACTCTATGCTTGCTTATGCTTTTGCAGTGGGTAGAACTGTTTTTTTGTTTCTGTGCTTAGAACTTAAGCATCTCCCGAAAGGCTGGTCTGGAGTTGATATATTATCTTAGGTATTGGATGTCTGAGAAGGATTTTGATTCTCCCTCATTAATGAAGATTAGCTTGGCAGGGTAAGAGATTCTTGGCAGAAATTTTTTTTTTTTTTAATGTTAAAGATAGAGCACTAGTCCCTGCTGGCTTGTAGGGTTTCTGCTGAGAAGTCTGTTCTAATTCTGATGGGTCATTCTTTGTATGGTTTGTCCCTTCTCTCTAGCTGTCTTTGTGATTTTTTTTTCATTCATGCTTACATTGGTGAGACAGATTGTAATATGCCTTGGAGATGGTCCTCTGATGTGATACTGTATAGGAGGAGTTCTCTGAGTCTCTTGTGTCTACATGGCCACCTCTCTGGTGAGATAGGAGAAGTTTTCTTAGATAACAACTTGGAAGGCTTGTTCCAGTGTGTTCTCAGTTTCCCTTTCTCTCTCAAGAATGCCAGTTAACCATAGATTTAGTCTTTTTACATAATTTCAAACCCTCAGAGGCTTTGCTCGTTCTTCCTAAGTCTTTTCTCCATGTTTTAGTGAGACAATGATACTTCCATAGTTGGCTCTTCAGGCTCTGTGATTCTTCCCTCTATTTGGTTGATTATTCTGCTAAGGATTGCTATTGTGTTTTGAAATTTAAAGACATAATTCTTTATTTCCAGAAGTTCAGTTTGGTTCTTTCTCAGAATGACAGCTCAGCTTTCACTTCCTCCACTGTTTTAGTAATCTGGATGATTTCTGTATCCATTTTTTCATGGGATTTCATTTTGTGTCTTTGTCATCCATAGTCTGAATTCTATGTCTGTCATTAGGGACAGCTCATTCTGGATGGATTCACTGCTTGGGATATGGGAAGTCCTTTTGTGGGTGTAAATTCATTGAGAATATGGGGATTGCCAGTGTTTTTTATGGTTCTTCCTCATCTGTGAGGGCAGACTCTTCTGTATAATAATGATAATAAAAACTGCCACCCCAACAGTAGCTGCCTTATCTAATTAGGGAGCTACTGTTAGGGTGGCAGTTTGTGTATCTGTATTTTTTTCCTCTGACCACCCTCCTCTGTTCCACTTGTCAAGATGGGCAGCAATGGCAAAATAGGGGGAACCATCTGTTATTGCTTCAGTGATGCAGTATTATTTTCCTTCCCTCCAGTACAGGCACCAGGGATCCTGAGTTGAGCTCTGGAGACCTCCTCCCCAGATTGCATATCTTTTCATCAGGATTGACAGGTGATCAGGAAGAGCCCCAAGGCACTACTCTGGCTCAGGTGCTCTTGGGGTATGGAGTGGCCTCCTCCCATCTGGACAGGATGACATCTTTCACCCAGGACTAGAAAGGAAGCAGTGGAGAGTTGTCATTTCCCCCTCAGATGGCAGTTGGCTCACCTCTTAGTTCTTGCCCTGCTCCAACGGAAGGTATGTAGCAGCAGTAGTGACACCCTGAGGGCAAGCTGTGTCTTCAGCTCTGACCTGGGTCTACAACAGCTACTGTCACCAGAAAAACACCCCTGAAGTAGTCACATTGGGTGCTGAAGAGAGAGTGAGGAGGAGTGTGCACGGGTCACAGACCATCCTCACTAGGTGTTTCCTGCTGAGCCCCTCCATGGGATTCAGTGGCCACAGCACCATGACTTCCCAGGAACTAGGCCTCCCCAGCCTCTACATGGCACCTGCTGGTGACTATGTCTCTATTTAGGACGGCCCTCTGCACCCAACTAGTGTGTAAGGGGGCTGAGTGGGGAGGGCCTGAGCTGCCTCTTTCTTAGTTGAGCCTACAGAGGCTTGCTTGATGTGTATAGAAAAGAAAAAGTGTTGTCTTCACTCACCTCTTTCCTCTCCAAAGGTGCTCCCTCAATCTTGTGATAGAGTTGCTTGAAGGGATTTCTAGCACTTGGAATTGTCCATCTTCCTCATCCCCAAATGACCATCTGAGAAGTCTCAGCCTGGATTTTCAGGTCACCACATAAAAACATAGGTCCACTCCTCAATACAGATTTCTTTGCAGAGAGCAGCAATTATGGAATGTCTTCAGTTTGTCATCTTGAACCTCTCTTCAAACTAAAATAAAAAGTAAATACAGTGTGTGTATATATATATATGTAATTGCATCATCATCATGCAATATATTTGACAATAAAAGCACAAAAGGAGCATGTAGGTAGGAAGCTGAATTGCAACAAGGAAATAACACCAGAGGGTGATTCTAGTCCACAGAAATAAAGACAACTAGAAATGGTAAATGAGAAAGTTAGGATAACAAGCTATGTGAATAATATTTGCTCTCTTTTTTGGCTCAATTTTTAAAGATATAAATTTATATAAGGCAATAATTATAAAAATGCACTTTTGGATTGTAACATGTAGAAATATCATGTATATCTCTAATAGCATACCAAAGGGAAATATGACTATACAGGAATAACATTTTTATACTCACTAAAATAAACTTATTATCCATATAATATAGGTTCTGAGAAATTAAGATGTTGATTGCAAGCAAAATATTAAAATACAGCTAAAAATTGTAAAGAAATTAAAATGATACACTAAAATATGAATGTTCTTACTTGTGTAATAATATACAAATAGAGCAATTAAATAAAACTGACCATTCACAATTAAACTTTCATTAAGGAACAACTCATTTGAGGCAAGGTTGTTGAAACATTTTCATAAGTAAAAAAGAAAGGCTTTCAATAAATTATGGTGGAACAACAGGATATTTACATGCAGAATAAGGAAGTTGACCTCCCTTTCATCAAATGCATAAATTAGGTAAAAATGAACATATATCTAGTTATAAACGATATAACAATAAAAATCTTAGAAAAAAATATGGATGTAATTCCTCATGACCTTTGGTTAGAGAAAGATATCTTAGCTGCTTCAAAAGCTTAAGCAACAATAACAACAAAAATAATTGGGTTTAACTAAATATTAATACAATGCATTACCTAACTCAAGATGCGTAAATGATTTGAATGAAGACTTTTCCAAATATATTCAAAATGACATTAAGTACATGAAAGGTTGATCAACATCATTTTTCATTATGGAATACCTATGTGACATCATTCTAATACACTCTGAATCTAGAACTGAGTCTCTAAAAGTCAAACAATAAAAAGTGCTGACAAATTTGTGAAGTTAACATCTTCATACAATTTTTATGAAAATAGAAAAGTTTGCAAACACTTAGGAAAACAGTTTGAAAATTCCCTCAAAATACTGAGAATTTGGTATGACCCAGCAATTCTAATCTTAGGTAGATTCCCACAGTATATAAAAATATACTTTTAGAAAAGGTGTACACAAAAGTCCATAAAAGCTTATAATAACTAAAATTTTTTTAAAAACTAGATGCACACCAGCTGATAAATAGATTAATAAAATATAGGGTATCTATTTAATTGACCATTATTTTGCAATAAAATGAATAAAGTACAACATAAAAGAACAAATGTACTTGAACACATTATACTAAGTGAAAAAAAAAAACAGTCACAAAAGACAACATATTGTATTATTCCATTCATATTGTCGTGGAATTGGTAAATCTATAGAAACATAAAGTAGATCAATACTTGCTTAGCGCCAGGAAGGGAGGAAGGATAGGTGTGGGTTTCCTTGAGGTGCCATGAAAATGTTGAAAAGTTAGATTGTGAAGATGTTTTTACTTTTCTATGTAAATATGAATTGGAATCATATGCTCAAAGGAACTAATTTTGTGGTGCATAATTTGTAGCTCAATAAAACTGTTAAAAATAATTGAGAAAAAGAACCAATACATCAAGGTTTATCAAAAATGTAGTGAAATACATGACATGTTCAACATAAACTCATGGTTTGAGGAAGTAAAGTTGTTAAATTGTGCATAAAATAACAATAAAATCTGAAGTCAATGAAGACATAAAGCATCAAGGGATATAGTTATACAAAAGATGCTTAGAAATTTCCAGATTCTAGTACACTTCACCAGGAAGATTGGAACCTTAGACTACTTGAAGTCCAGTTTGACAGGTACCAGAATTTTGTCAGCCATTAACTTGTTAGGCATTTACATAGCTCAATTATAACTATAGTTAACTATAAGTTAATTAATCAATTATGAGTATAGATATCCATTTATTGGTAAATAAAGTGAGATTTCCTAACATTACCTTAATAGATTTAAGCCTGATTTTTGACTATCACAAGCATTTTTTATTTTCTATAGATTATTCATTTAAAACCACTAGTTTCTGTTGCAGAAAATAAAATCGTTGCAAATATATCAAGACTTCTGAATAAAATTTGAAGGACCATACACATTCTAGGAAGGAAGTAAGTATAAAAACAAAGAACCAATGGTCTATTTTTAAAGAATCCTATTTCCAGGTTCCTTTATTTGATAATGTTTCAACAATTAAGTCATACTGAAACAGTTTGCCTTTCTTAACTAAGTTTTAAATTTCTTCTTTCAAACCAGAATAGAATGCACTGGATATATCCTATTATTATACAAAGTGCAAACTTTAAGTTTTAGCACAACATTTTGCTATTCATTGTTGTCTCCATATAGCATACTTTGTCTTATGGACCTCTTCTTCTGTTTTCAGAGGCAACAACAGTAGGTAGAGTCCTCATATCATATGTCTTTGATAATGGCCAGAGAAGATGTTTGAATTTTCATATTTATGTGATTACATTGAGCACTCCTAATAATACAGGATTATATCCACCTCCAAGCACTTATCCTTAATAACACTGGCAAAATCACATTGCTACATAAGATAAGGTATTCATAACTTCCAGGAATCTGTATATGGACAATTTTGGGAGGGTCACTAGGCTATCACACTATAGTTTAGCAGTTTGGTCACGACTTAGTCTCATTTACTCTAATTGTGTCAGGTCAGTCTGAAAGCTTCTCAACTTATTCTCAATTTTCTTTTCCTTTCCTATGAAACTCCATTTCAATTTAAATTTTTATTTCATATCTCTTAATTAACAGGGAAAATTGATTAGACTGACATTTGACTTCCTCATTAACTTGTTGGATATGAACATAATTCAAACGTAACAGTTCAAATGTTTATACTTCAGACTTCTCAAATGTATGAAGCATTAATCTTTTATTTCATTGTTGCATGTAGATAGTCTTAAAACTTTTCAGAAAAGGTACACATTTCTCATATAATAGAATATGTATGTTAACATGAAGGACTACAATATTTTATAGTTTTATAGATATATACAGAAAAGATTAAGCATAAGTAGATTAATTGCCCTGCTCAAAGATACACATTTGGCAAGTGAGAAAGTCAACAATTGAAATAATTTCTGCTGGCTCCTATAAAAAATGTTATCTCAACCTGCTGATTACCTCTACTTTCACACACGCGTGCACACACACACACACACACACACACACACACACACACACACAAACACACACTAAAAATAACATATTAAACTAAAATGCATACTTTAAGATATGTAATAAATCATATCTAATTAAATCAAATTAGTTTAAATAACACAAATAACACATTTTCAAATGTAATAACTCTGATGTAGTAAATGATTCATAAATAATTTTTAAATGACTTAAGCATTAATTAAAATAACTGAAGTGTTACATATAAAAAATCATCCAAGTATAAAGTTACCAGAGCATTTATGGGTAAAAATAATTGTTTATTTCTACTTTGAATAGCTGTGAATATTAATATCATCTGAAGAATCCTAGAAAGGCACTATTAAATATTAATTAACAACCAAATGTCTACTTAAGCACTAACTTATCATATGAATCAAATCAAATAGTTGTTTCTATATTTTTTGTTATTTGATAAAGAAAGAAATATAACTCAATAAATTAATAGCTTTCACTGTTGAGATAATTCCCTGCTAAATATACTCTATTATGTCAACCATACAGTTCTATAAGTGCTGATTTGTGACCCCTTGCTTTAGTTTCTATAATAACTAGATCAGTCAAAGGTCTTGATCTACCTGCTGAAATTGACAAAAGTAAAGTAGGGGGGAAATTTATTCTTATACTATTTTTGAATTGTCTTGATTTTTATTAAGTATCATTTATTGTTTTTTTGTTTGTTTCAAATAGTAGATTGTTTCTGTCTGATTTACTATTTGAATGATTGGTGTTTCTGTTTCCAAGTTAAATCTGAAGAGATTTGAACTCTCTAGGCCAGGGTAAGGTTTTAGTACTTCCAATTTTAAAGATAGATTTGTTTAATTCTTCAAAAAATAAGCAATTGTACTACCACAGAAAGCATTGTAAAGCAGAGAACAAAGCTAATATAATCTGGATGTCAGTTCCTAACAAAGTCAGAGAAATGAAAAATATATATATACCATTAATATGTATGCATAAATGTGCAAATAAGTGGAAAAACCCACCTCTAAAACTTTTAAATTAATATTTAAGTTTCACTGGGGTTTACACCAAAAATCACACCACCAAATTGATAAAATCTAATATATCAAACCATACAAAAATTCAACCAAAGTGTTTATTTCACAGTAGTCAAGTATTGAGTGTCTTTCAAGCACCCAAATAAACAAACGCAAATAATCTGGCTATATATACCTTTAAACAAAAGGTTAAGGTTTTTATGTGAACTTCCAATTAAAAAAATTCCAAGCAAAAACACAATGTGCACATGTACATGTGCATACATACATACACAGATTCAAAGCATTATGGGTTAGTCAGTGGGAATGTGCGTCAATTGAATCATTCCCATATAATATGAGGAATCAGGTAAGTATGCAGACTATCAATACAAACTAAACCATACTCAAAATCATGTCTCTTACTAAAATTAATACAAAAATGCAAAGTATATGTTTTACATATTTAAATAAACAAATAGCAATTCAAATATTACCATAAAAAATTGATGCACAAAATTACATATGATATGAAACAGTTTTAAACATAAAATTAAATTAAAATTTTAATGAAGCAATAAATAGTTTCAATAGAAAAGCTGCAGCAGAACTATTACTATATCAGCAGGCTATTACCATACTGAAAGAGACATAGAAGACACTCAGGACACATTTAAAAAACAGAGATATTAAATGTTAAAGAGCGATTAAGAGATGTGAAGTAAAAATTGGAATTGAAAAGAAGTTTCATAGGAAAAGAAAATAAAATTTAGAATAGATTGAGAAATTTTCAGACTGAACTGCCAGTTCAAGTAATCATTTGCAGAATCATCACAAAAAAATGTCCAAATTTCACATTTAGAGTAAATGAGAATAAGTTCTCACCAAAACTGCTAAACCACACTGTGATAGTCTTTGTGACATCTCCCAAAGATGCCCATGTTCTGATCGCTGGAAGCTTTGAATATTTTACCTTATGTAGCAAAGTGATTTTGAAAATGTGATTAACAACAAGGACTTTGAGGTAGAGATAATACTAGATTATAAAGACTGCCCAATCTAATCACATAAATATGAAAAATCGAACATCTTTTCTGGCCATCATCAGAGAAATGTGAGATGAGGACTCTACCTACTGTTGCTGCCTCTGAAAACAGAGGAAGAAGTTCACAAGCCAAACAATTTTGGCATCATTTAGCAACATGAAAAGGAAACAAAAAAAAAGATTGTCTCCCAAAGACTCTGGAAAGAAATGCAGCCTTGTTGACCTTAATTTTGGCCCACTGAGACCCTTTTTTGGGCATCTACACAACTGTAGATAAATTTGTATTACATTAAGTCACTAAATTTGCACTGATTTGCTACAGTAGCAAAATAAAACAAGTATACATATAAAGAGATATTTCTTAAAATATCCAGAGGAAAAAATACAGCTTTTTTTTTTTTTGAGTTGGAATCTCACTCTGTCACCCAGACTGGAGTGCAGTGTCCGCTACCAGCCACTGCAGCCTCGACCTGCTGGGCTCCAGCGATCCTTCTGCCTCAGTCTTCCAAGTAGCTGGAACTACAGGTGTGTGCTATCATGCCCGGCTAATTTTTTATTAATTGTAGAGATGAGGTCTCACCAAGTTGCCCAGGCGGGTCTAGAACCCGTGGACTCAGGCAATCCACTCACCTAGGCCTCCCAAAGCACTGGGATTACAGCCTGAGCCACCGAGCCCGGCTAAAATACAGCTTTCAACAAAGAAAATTGATTAGACTCACATTTGATTTATCAAAAACAACAATGGAATTCATGAATATTTTTAATAGTATATACAAAGGTCTAAAAAATATATCTAAGTCTAGAATTGAGAATCCGCTGGAAGCATCATTCAAAAATGGGCATGAAGTAGAGGTTTTTTCAGATAAAATAAACACAAGTGAGTTTAACATAAAAAAATCTGGGAGTGGGACACATATACCAATAAGGGTACCCAAACTTTACTTCCTTGAGCACCAGTTATGTACCTAACCCTGAATTGTACCCCACATCTTTAAAATAAAAACAATAATTAAAATAACATAAAAAAGAGTCCAAGGGTCCTGATTTCTTTTCCATTCATCAGATTGTTGTAACAGTCCCTGGAGTATCTTGTTTTTAACAATAAAACAAAGCACTAAAAGTCTTCACTAAAGTAAAATCTAATCAGTAGTTCTCAAAGTGGTCCTTTGACCAATAGTGTAGGCATTATCTGTGAACTTTTTTTGAGGTAAAAGATAAAATGGCTAAGTTATAAAAAATAAAATAATCATCAAAATTTATGCAGGAAAATTTAATAAAATTAAACTATTCACTCATGATAACAACTTTTAGAAAAAGCTAATTAAAAATTATCAAAAAGAAAACTATAGGAAATACTGAACTTAATGATCAAAGTTTCCCATTTCTATCTAAGATGAGGAACCAGGTAAAGATGCCTACTATCAATGCTTATGGACTTAGCACAACAAGGTAACATAAAAGACCTATAAATATAAGAACTGAAATGGAAAACAAAAAGGTATATATTAGTAGATATATAATTATATTCATAATTATTGCACAAAGGAAATGGCTTCTTACTTTGGTGCATATTTCTAAATAAATGTCTAATTTGTAACAAGTGCTTACATTGTATTCCAAGAACAACTTTCAGAAAGTATTTCCTGTTCTCTTCAAACCCATAAAATGAAGAGATATTTAGAAGAGAATATGCGGGGGTCCTGCCCCACAAGGGTCGTGAGATCTCCTGAAGGAGAGACGGATAGGCGAAAGCCGGAAATCATATACTGGACACCTGTTTTTTATTTTCCACTACGCATCCTAAATATTCCTTATATAGTGTTAACTGTTTCACACTGTCCATTATAATTGTCTGAATGCTTATAATAGACTTTTTTTCTACATTGTAATTAAATGAAAAAGCACAAAAATACCAAACAAAATTCAACAAAGGTACCTGCATAATGAACATTTGTATAACTAACCTTGACTTATAAACCACATATTTAAAATTAAAAATTAAAAAAAAAAAAATTAAGTTACTCTCATACTTGGTTAGGCAACAACAGTATGAATGCAGAACTAGGTATCTGACAGTCAACCTGCATTGACTGAGATGAGCAAGAGATCTAGACATTGTGAGTAGTGAATATGAATAGTCTGCTAGTTGTTTTGTTTTGTTTGGTTTGGTTTGGTAAAACAATGTCATATGAAATGTAAAGTACTATTTAATCTTATTGTATTCCTTTGTTTTAAGTTTTAAAATACAGTTTATTAAGGAGAAGATGAAAAGGAAAAAGGAAGATTCATGGCAGAAAGATTTTCCATGGGCAGGTTACTCAAAACAGAAAAACTACTGATTTTAATCTTTTAAAATTGTATATGTGTTAAGTAATTAGAGTCACACTACTATTTAGACAAAGGAAATGCAACTATTCATTCATAATACTTTCTCTTCCGGATTCAAAAATATATTGTATTGATCTTCTTGTGTAAATTCTAATTTCAACTAATGAAATATAGGAATAAATTACTGTTTGTTAAGAGTACAATACATATTTGATATAGAGCATATATCACTTGAATCTGTAGATGCACTTGAGTGTGCATGGCATGTACAGAAATGCATTGCTTTTATTAAACCTATAAATGTAGGGGGCTATCCTTTTTGTAGCGAAAGCTTCAGAATGTGGGGTATTAATACAATCTCGAGAAAAACTGAGGCTAACTTCAGTAGAAGAATCCAGAACACCGAAGTGAAAGAGTTGAGTCTTTTTGTCTCAGCATAACCACTAGGAAGTCGTTTAGATGTTTTACTGTAGAACAAGCAGCTTATCCCATCTCATTCCCCCCTCAGCAAATCTTCTTCAGATGCAAGACTAGGACAGCCCATCCATTCATAGTTTAGCATAATAATCTCTAGTAAACTTTTAGGTTTCTTGTCAAGCCTGAAGATCAAAGGTCACCCTTTGGCTGGCCAAAGTCATAAAAGTAATAATACTATCACTTCACCTTTGGTCAAGGAGTTTGTGAATTGTAAATGTCTGAGTCTGTGAATTGTAAATGTCTAACAAGTCTCTTGTAGGAACACCCCCTCGCCCAGGGTTAACCTAATCAGCCCTTTGTGACCTATGTGACACAAATAAACCCCACTATGGCAGTAATCATGTGACTAACCCACCCATCTGCCTGCTGTCCGTCACCTGATGTATCTGTGCTTGTCTGTCCCTTTGTGATGACGTGGAAGTAGACCACCACCCAATCACCTTAATGGTCGTCCCCCATCAAGGAGAATGGTTAAAAGGACTCAATCACAAGCAACCAGTGGCCATTGCCTTGCTAGACTCTGGTGTGACCCTGTGCTCTTTGAGCTATGGCTGTCGCCATGCTTCCTGGCTTTGGTCCCCTCCCCCACCTTGGGGCGGTAAATCTTCTTTCTCTCTTTTCTCTCTCTAACTTACTTTTAAATAAACTTTTCTTTCTTAACCTCTTTGTGTGTTTCAATTCTTTGCATCTACTCGGATCTCTGGGTTACCATTACTGCTCATCTTCCCCCCTCTCCATCTGTCCATTTACCCTCACTCTGCCCATACCCTAACATTTTTGGAGGCCCCACCGAGTTATCTAAGATCTCTCTCTCATCTTCTTTCTTATTTCTTAACTGGTGACCCTCTGTGGACTGTGTTGGAACCCAGTGGCAACTGAAAGCTCTGACTGAGGTTACACTTTAGTGTGCTGGAAGGCCCCGGGAAAAGTCATCAGACTGCTGTGGCCCAGCATGGTGAGAGACTAAGGATAACTCTTTGCTTCCTTCTAGCCAAAATCTCTGAGTCTCCCATTGAACCGAACTGGATCTCAGAGGACAACTGACGATTTCTGCCTAGGACTACTCCTTAGAAAAGCAAGAAGGTCCGTGAAGGAAAGTTCAGACCACCAGTGCCTGTACGGGTGGGAGACAAAGTGTTTGGCTTTCTTTGCTCTTTTCCTCTCTGGTTGGTGAAGTAACTCCACGAAGGATCTTGAGACTCCAACAGCTTCATGATACGCCTTCCTGCATCTCCGGTGAGTCATCCCACACCCACATATTTGGATGTGCGCTCTTGGGTTCCCCCCTTGGCTTTGGTTCAGATGACTTTTTGGGTCTCTCGGGCTTTTTCCAGGTCTCATCTTGGAAGGCACCTCATAGCGTTCTGAATGTCAAAAGTCCTGGTACTAGGTCTTCTAAGACATGGTGGAGCATAGCATCCCATGAGTTCCAGTGGGCACAGGCACAGGTGGACGCTCTCTCCTTGGTGATTCACATCCTTTGTACTGATTCCTTTGAACCTGTCGGGGATGGCTGGCAGGGAATCTGGATGGGTTAGGCCCAGAAAGAAATCCATGAAACCAAGAGCCCATCCCAATTGTATCTCTGTTTCCACAATATAAGCTGAGGAATGACAAAACCTGTCCAAAAAGTGACTCCCTAGCCCTAACACCCTTTTACAGCTTGATTTGTACTTCACAAGAAATGGCAAGTACCTCGAACTCCCATATATTCAAGTCTTTTAAGAGTTAGCTCACCACCTCAATGTCTGTTCCTCTTGCCATATTTCTGTGTTGGCTCCCCAGACCCCATTGTCCATAGGCTCATCAGAGAATACTAATCCTGCTGACCAAGCCAATCCTCCCTCAAAAAAGTTTTCACCTCCTTCATACTCTCCTATTCCTTCGACAACTCCAATTCCTGCTTTCCCTCTAGCTCAAATGCTGTCCCAACTGGTTTAACTTCTCTTGTCTCTCTTGTACTCTGCTTTTGCTACTACTCTACATCAGTTTCACTTCCTTCTCATCCTCCACTTTTACCAGTGGAGGAGGGGCTGGTGTCTGTGGCCATCATGCCTAGCCCTGGCCCCCAGTCTATCTTCTCTCCTACATTCGGAGGAGGGGCTGGTGCCAAAGGCCACGGCACCTGACCCCAGTCTCCAACCTTCTCATCCTTATCCCCCCCATGGTTTGATAACTTCTGGTGGCAGCCCTACTAGCTGCAACAAGTCACCGCCCCCCACATGTACTTGGGAAATCCATTCAGGTTAACAGGTCTCTTCTCTGGGGGAGGGGGGACACAAAAGGATATTAAAGTTCTTGTTTGTTGTTTTTTAAAATAATAAATCTCTCTCAAGTGATAGCTAAACTGGGACTGTATCAACCATCCCAGACAAAAGTAAAGGGATTATGTAAATCCTGTTAACTAACTACATAAAGGTCAATTGTAATTTTAATCTATTTTTCCAACCAAACTTGCAAGTGCTCTAGTAAAGTTTTACTTCCAATTTTACCATGTGTTAACATTAGTGCTAAATAACACCACTGTTTGCTATATCAGACTTGCTAAAGTTATACTTTATAAACAAAATGTTAAATCACCTGTTGTGCCTAACTAGTACCCTCTTATGAGACAGTTAAAACTTTAAATACTAAACACCCTGTGTGACATGATAAGGTTTGGGAACTGGCCATTCCCACCTGGTTAAGTCACTTTTACTAAGCCTAGTACTTCTCTGCTAGACAGATAAAATACTGGGTACTGTGTGTAAACACAATAAGGATGGAAACTTATCACTCTCACCTAATTGTCCACACCTTATAACTAAGACTACAACTTAGTAATTCATTAAGGTTTTTTTTTTTTAACAACTTTACCTGTTCATAATTATAAATAAGTAGACACAGATCATTTCACATCCACATGGTCTGTTCACTCCAAAGAGTTTGATATCAAACTGTTACAGACAGAAATAATTAAAATGTTTTATGTGTAACCTATTAAAAAGGACTTTTGAGGGTTTTTTTCTAGCTAAAACACTAGAAAAGCATCAGGGTACCAACATGGAGGGCTGCAGAACCAGAGGGCCAAAGAGGCACTCCAATTGGCCATCACCATTAGTGACAAAACTCCAACTGCCCATCAGACACCTGGTAAAAACAAATCTGCTAAGGGGATGGTGCCCATTGCTTATGAGTGCAGTCTGTGTGGGAGCACTGAAAGTATAGTTACACCAAAGAGGCCTTAACCTCCTGGACCTTGTCCACTGTGCAGGCCAGAAAGCCATTGGGAAGCAGGTGCACTCTCTTCTGAAAAGAGGAGAGAATACTTGGTTCATAGATTGTGGTCACTTATGGAGGTCTACAAATCTGGTAAACTGCCTGGCACTGGCTCACCATTACCCCAACAATTCCTCAGGTAAATAGGGTGCTAGAACCCAATTTCTTAATTTAACACAGGTGCCAGCCTTTTGGTCCTGGCCATCCATGTTGAAAACATATAGCCTTATCCAAAAGAAGTTGCTCCTTTAAACAAAGGGGGGGGGGGAGAAAGAGACAAAATTCAGTTAGCCTTTCCCCACTGTCTTTGTTACAAAAAAGTGAGGTTTTTTTCCTTTTCAGAATCTTTGGACTATCACATTGGCTAAACAAGTAACTTTTACAATAACTACTGTGATTTTGTGTTGTAACATCATGCTTTAAAATTTTAATAATTACCCGCTTCAAGTTCTCAGTTCAGTCTCTCTAGGGTGAGATAAGAAGCAAACTCCAGGAAACACATCTGCCCCACACCCTCTCCAGCTAACTGAAGACCAGGTAGATAAATTTCGCTCACAGTAGTTTGTAATCAGCTATAGTACTTTTCAGTGCCAAATTACTAAAGACTTTGAAATCTCCTTCTAGGCACAAGGATTACATTACTTTCGTTAAACTTTAAGAAAATATTTCCCTGTCAGAAGGCCCATACCATCCTACTCCTCTCAGGAATTTACTTATACAGCAGTGAGAACTGCCTGACACCTGCAGTAGGTATCAACCCACTGGGGTAACTGTAAATACATTTTACTAAACATCAAAAACTTGCTATGTTATAACAGTGATTATAACGGACATTACTATAATAACATTAATTCTTACAGTCAATACTTTGGATACAAATACGGAAAATACTTAACTCCATGGGATCCTATCCTCTTATCCCCTCCTCTTGCTCTAGACAGGTAGGGACAGCTCTACACCCCATGTACAACAGGAAGTAACTACAGAAGCCTGATCTTCATCCCTGTTCCCACATACAAATAAGAATATTTTTAAAACAGCAAGAGGTAAGAATGAAAGGGTTTAGTCTTTTTGCCTCAGCATAACCATTAGAAAGCTGTTCAGATGTTCTACTGCAGAACAAGCAACCTATTCCATCCCATCACCCCCTCAAATCTCCTTTGGATACAAGACCAGGACAGCCCAATCATTCATGGTTTAGCATAATAATCTCTAGTAAACTTTTAGGTTCTTTGTCTAGGCCAAAGATCAAAAGTCATCCTTTGGCTGACCAAAGTCATAAAAGTAATAATATGATCACTCCACCTTTGTTCAAGGAGTTTGTGAATTGCAAATTTCTGAGTTTGTGAATTGCAAATGTCTAACAAGTCTCTTGCAGGAACCCCGCCCCCGTGGTTAACCTAATCAACCCTTTGTGACCTATGTAACACAAATAAACCCCACCATGGCAGCAATCATGTGACTAACCCACCCATCTACCTGTTGTCCATCTCCTGACATAAGAACCTGCACTTGTCTGCCCCTTTGTGATGATGTGGAAGTAGACTACCACCCAATCACCTTAATGATCTTCCCTCATCAAGGAGAATGGCTAAAAGGACTCAACCACAAGCAACCAGCGACTATTACCTTGCTAGACTCTGGTGTGTCCATGTGCTCTTTGAGCTATGGCTGTCACCATGATTCCTGGCTTTGGTCCCCTCCCCCATCTGGGGGAGGTAAATCTTCTTTTTCCCTTTTCTCCCTCTAACTTGCTTTTAAATAAACATTTCATTCTTAACCTCTTTGTGTGTCACAATTCTTTTCATTTACTCGAATTTCTGGGTTACCAGTGTCATGTCTCCCCTCACCTCTCCAGCAATCCATCCTCACCCTATCCATACCCTAACACAAAGTAAAAGCCCAAATACAGGACATAAAAGATATCATAGAAAAAAGTCAACAGAACAAAATGATGGTTCTTGGAAAGAATAAACAAGATTGGTGGACCCCTAGACAGATTGACCAAGAAAAAGAGAGAAAAAGCCCAAGTAAACACAATCAGAAATGCAAAAGCTCAAACCATAGCAGAACCTGAAGAAATACAAAAAGTTATCAGAAATTACCATGTACACCTGAATGGAAATAAACTCGAAAATGTAAATGAAATGGAGGACTTTCTGACATCACACAACCTCCCATGGATGAAACAAGAAGAAACTGAGATATTAAATAGACCAATATCACCCCAGGAAACTGATTCCATCATAAGAAAACTAACCACAAAAAAGTCCTGTACCAGATGACTTTCCAGGGGAGTTCTATAAAACACACAAGGAGGAGCTGATACAAATCCTATTGAAAGTATTTAATGCAATCAAGAAAGAGAGACCTCACCCCAAATCATTTTATGAAGATAATATTGCAGTGACACCCAAACTAGGTAAAGATCCAACAAAGAAAGAAAGCTACAGGTCAATATCAGTGATGAACATAGATGCAAAAATGTTCAACAAGATTCTAGCAAATCAGATGCAACAACACCTTTCAAAAATCATCCACCATGACCAAGTAGGCTACATCCCCAGGATACAGGGCTAGTTCACCGTCTGCAAGGCAATAAATATAATCAAATACATCATCAGATGTAAAAACGGGAATCACATAATTATATCATTAGATGCAGACAAAGTATTTTATGAAATCCAGCATCTCTTCTTAATAAAAATTTCTGAACACCTAGACATGGAGGGAACATGCCTAAAAATAGTAAGAGCCATCTATGATAAACCCACCACCAAAATATTGCTAAATGGACAGAAATTGGAAGTATTTCTGTGAAAACCAGAGCAAGACAAAGCTGCCCACTTCCATTCCTCTTGTTCAGTATTGTGTTGGAAGACATAGCTAGAGCAATCAGACAAGAGAAGAGAATCAGTGGTACTGAAATAGGAAAAGAGGAAGTCAAGTTTTTCTTCTATTGCTGACAATGATTCTATACCTCTGAAATCCAAAAGAATCTCTCAAAAACCTTCTTGCACTGATAAAGGACTTTGGCAAAATCTCAAAGTACAAAATCAACACGCAAAAGATAGTCACGTTCTTATACACCAACAACAAACCGGCGGATAACCAAATAAAAAGCACAATCTCATTCACAATAGCCACACACACAAAAAGAAATACCTTGGCATCCTCCTAGTCAGAGAAGTGGAAAAACTTTGCAATGAAAACTAAAAAATATTGCTCAAAGAAATCAAAAATGACACAAACAAATGAAAAAACATTCCATGTTCATGAATTGGAAGGATCAACATTGTCAAGATATCCATCCTACCTAAGGCAATCTACAGATTTAACACAAAACCCATTAAGTTGTCCATAATTCTTCTCAGACCTGGAAATGACTATACGGGAAATCATAAGGAACCATAAATGACCATGAATAGGCAAAGGGTACAAGAACAGGTATATTGATCAATGAAACAGGATAGAGATTCCGGAACCAAAACCAGTATTTCTCAACCAACTCACCTTTGGCAAATACTCCACTAACAACCACTGGGGAGATGTGGACTTATTTAGTAAATGTTGTTGGGAAAATTGACAGACCACATGCAGAGGATTAAAACAAATCCCTTACCTATCACTATACACAAAAATCAACTCTAAAGGCATCAAAGATCTAAACGTAAATCCTCAAACTATAAGAATCTTAGAAAATGCAGGATATGAGGGGCGGGGAATGGGGGCAAAAAAAAAAAGAAAGAAAGAAAAGAAAATGCAAGAGACACTCTTATGGAAATTGGAACTGCCAACCAATTCCTGATTTAAAAAACCCAGGTATTCATGCCATAAGAGAGAAGATAGACAAGTGGGTCTTCATCAATTTGAAAAGCTTCTGCAAAGCAAAATAAAATGCCAAGGGAGAAGGGAAACAACCAACAGAATGGGGAAAAAAATTGACAGCTGTATATCTGATAAAAACCTAACATCCAGGATCTATAAGGAGCTCAAACCTGTTGAAAAGGGGGAAAAAAGCACCAATTAAAAAGTGGGCAAAATATATGAAAAGACACTTCTCAAAAGCAGACATGAGCGGCAAACAGATTTATGAAAAAATGGTCAGCCTCAGTAATCATCAAAGAAATGCAAATTAAAACCATACTAAGATATCACCTAACTTCAGCCAGAATGGCCATCATTAGTAACTCAAAAAACAACAGATGCTGGTGAGGATGAGGGGGAAAAAAGAACACTTCAACGCCATTGGTAGGAGTGTAAACTATTGCAATCTTTATGGAAAACAGTGTGGTGATTCTTAAAAGATTTAAAAATCGACCTTCCATACAACCCAGCAATACCCCTCCTAGGAATATATCCAGAGGAACTTAGATCATCCTTCAAAAATGATGCCTGCACATGCATATTTATTGCAGCATTATTCACAATAACAAGAACTTGCATCCAACCATGCTTCCCATCAAAAGTAGACTGGTTAAAAAAAATTGTGGTACATATACATGATAGAATATTACACAGCCATAAAGAAGGATGAAATTGTGAACTTTGCAGCAACTTGGATGGATTTAGAGTCTATAACACTCAGTGTTCTATCACAGGAACAAAGAACTGAGTACCACATGTTCTCACTCATAAGCAAACCCTGAACAATTATCATAATAGTTTAAGAAAGGGATTGGCAATAGTGGGGAACTGCCAGGGAGGGGTGGGCACACTTCATCAATAAGTGTACCTGATCTCAAACCAGATGAAGTGGGGACCAAAGTGAGGCCTGTACTTTACCTGCACAATGACCTCTTTTATATCTAACCCTGAATTGTACCCCACATTTTAAAAATAAAATTAAAAAAAAACAACAACACTGAGACTTAAGACTCAAATGCCATTGTGAAATAAAAAGTATAGAAATTATTTTATCTATGCAATTCTCTAACCTAAAACCAAGAAGTAAAATCTATTATTTTATTTCCTCACTGTGGGGAATTTAAAAATGGAATAAATATTTTTATAACTGTATAAAGACATCAAGGATAGGTTTATTTATAGATGGCTGATAGAGTTATAACATAGTTGGGTTTGCCTTGTTAGTACTGGCTAATTTGACAAATATCAAGTTAATATTTCAGTGGTACAATATACATGCAGTAATGGGAATCCATATATATTTCAGTCATCTGCACAATAAATGCTGAGAGTCAAATTCCCCAGTGGATGAAATTATTTACAACACTTTTTAGTGAAAGAGGACCAGCACTATAAGGTCAGTAAAGTATAATTCATTCTTGCTAACTGTTCCTAATATCATTTTTTAAAGTAAAATATGTATTCTATTTCCAAGAAATAGCACTTAAATCTTGTATTTTCCATTAAAAATATGTTCTTATAAAATTTAAAATAATCTATAATGTATTTTATTAAATCATAAGTTACTAATAAAATATTATATATTTTATCTAATTGACTGTTTATTTGGGATTACACCAGTGAAAAGAGAACAGTTTCGTTATAAGCATTTATTATTTTTTAATGTTCCCTTGGTACCAGAAGTTGAAAAGTATCATAAAGTTGCCTTCTGAGAAACATGTTTGAATTCATCTGCTGAGTGAACTAATTACCCACTTGCAGACATCTCACCTAATTAAATCCAACTGAGAAATTTTTCATAGTATCACTTTTGGAAGATAAAGTGCTTGTTGGGTCTATTGAAATTCATTTCAGAAATAAAGATAGTCAGATTCAATGAACAGTTTGAAAAGAGTTCTAAAAGATGAAAGAAGTAATCGAATTTAGATTGCATTGTATTGTTTACATTCTGACAAGACAAAGCATTGCCTATCTGGGCATCTTCTAAGAAAAAGAAGCAATGATCACAAATCCTATAGACTGAACATATACAAATGGTCTTTCCAAAATACTTGTTACCATTTTTGTCATGATAAATGCATTTAATATTATGCAAGTGCAGAAAATTCAATATTAAAATATTTGTATGGCACTATCATTGTAGAGGGGACTATAAGATCTATTTTTCATAGCAACTCCCCTAGTAACTCTGATATTGGTTTCAAACAGCAAGTTATTTTTATGGAGAGAATTATCCAGGTAAATAGAATACCAATACTTGGAAACATCTAAAAACACATTAGTTGTTGGCCGGGCTCAGTGGCTCAGCCTGTAATCCCAGCACTTTGGGAGGTTGAGGTGAGTGGATTGCCTGAACCCGCAGGTTTGAGACCTTCCTGGGCAACTTGGTGAGACCTCATCTCTACAATAAATCAAAAAATTAGCCAGGCATGGTAGCGCGTGCCTGTAGTTCCAGCTACTTGGAAGGCTGAGGCGGAAGGATCGCAGGTCGAGGCTGCGGTGGCTGGGAGTGGCCATTGCACTCCAGTCTGGGCGACAGAGTGAGATTCCAATTCAAAACAAAAAATGAAAAACTAAACAAAACAAAAGAACATTAATTGTTCATATTAATACATCTATACAATTCTTATATTTATCATATGAAAGAAGGACACTAACTAAGTATTCATGGACAAATAATTATCTGTAAGAAATACCATTGTGCTTTAGGGATTGCTAATATCCTTTGCTGAGAGCCCCCAGATAAAGAACTGTCATTGTTGGGTTAGAGAAATCTGTATCTTTTATATATTATATATTTCTTGTTTCGATTTGCAGGTACTCAACAAACAAAAAGATTCTTGTATGAGAAATGTTGGTGGGTAAAAAAAGAATCGAACATATTGAATATGATACTTATTTCAACAGACAACCATTTTCATACTCAATCAAAATAGTGGAGACATGTTTTATATTTGCTTTACAGACTGTGAATGTGCAGTGCCATTACAGATTCTGAGATGGCAACAATCAGTTGCTGAAATGAAAGCACTAAAATTTGCAGCTCAATGACTGTCACTTTATAATTAACTACTTGTTTTTTCATTAGCAGTTAACAAAGCATTTTACTAGTGAAGAATTGATGAAGATACATAGAACATCTTCATATAATTCTTATGATAATTAGCTTATGAAGAACTGCTAAAATGTATTAAATGTCATGATAATATTGGCATTTCAATCCGGTTTTACTTTTATTTCATTTCTGCTATTATATTTTATCACCACGAGTTACAAAATAAAAACAGACTTAATACTGGAAATCCATTTATACTGAGGACCTGGCCCTTACAAAAATTCATTACCGACATGCTTAAAAGAAAGATTGGCTCTGGTAGTTTGCTTGGTTGATTGACTAGAATTAAACTCAACTTGGCCCACAAGAATGTGACATCATAACTCCTTTGTAGCAGATAGAGGAAGATATCCAAAAATATAAAAATCTTAGAATGAATCAATCAGGGGAAAACTTCATACTCATCCTGCTTCCCACTAAAAAGTCCAAAGTATAAGTCCTTAAAAAACAAACAAAAAAACAAGACAAAACAGCAAAACACCTACATTATAGTGAGGGAGAAATGAGCCACAGTGGCTGTCCTAAGAGCATAATGGTGGGAGATGCTGCTGAGCTCACAGTTATTATTGTAGATGATGGGACCCCAGAGTTGCAAAGGGCATTGAACTACTAGAGACAATGATCATACAAGGGAAAAAAAGCAAAATGGAACTCAGAATGGTTGACATATTAGTCTGTGGCATTGCAACTTTTTTTCCCCCAAGAATCCTGAGAATATGAGGGGTGAACCCACAAAAAAAACGCAAAATGTTTTTATAACAACAATTGTTTTTATTCTTACATGTTTAAACTTCAGTCATCTTCAAATCATTCTTCGTTTGATGCAATTCACTTGTAAAGACACGGTTCCACTGCTCAAAACAGTTTTTGAACTTGTCAATTTTGATGGCATTTAGTGCTTCTGTTGCTTTTTATTTCACCTCTCCCGTATCAGCAAAATGTATCACTTTGAAGAATTTTTATCCAGGGAAACATACAAATAAAAAAGTTACCGGGGCGAAGTCAGATAAATAGCAAGGATAGGGCATGGGGGTTAGTTTGGGGTTAAAAACTGCAGAACACTCAGCCCGGTGTGGGCAAGTGTGCTCACAAGTCACCCATTATGAAATGGCTAAACACACTGAAAGAATCTCACCTCCCAAAATTCACTGAAACCGAATGCAGCCTCTCACAACGATGCTAGTTGGTACACTGATGTCTATGGATTTCGGGAACACTTACCTAGTGAAGGATACTTGTATTACAAGAAGATTGCCCTCCAAAAGATAAATCTGTGATTTTGGGGACCCCTCTCATATATAATTTGTCTCAATACTTTTTGTATATTTATTTGAGTAGGCCTTGCCTTTATTTTGTTAATGATGTTCTTAATTTACTTGAATTAAATTTTAAGGTTGCTAAAACAACTTGAGTCCCACTTGGGGTTCTGCTCCTATAGTTAGTAAAAATTTCACTGAAATAAAATTATTTCTTCATGATGATTTTTTAAAGCAAAAAATCAACCATATATATCCACATATCTATTCACATTTTAATTTTCAATATACAGTATGATGTGATGTCAATATCTACAAAGGATCTTTCACATTGACAATGACAAAGAACAATATATATGTCTGAGAAATAAAATATGTATATTCCTTATGTATATGTGTAGTTTGGAATTGTAGCATCTGTTAGCAATGGTTTCTTGAAGGTTCAAAAGAGGAAAAAGTGATAAGTATAATCTATTACCAATTCCTAGTTTTATAAGAAAGCAGAAGCTTTCCTACGAACATTTTTTCCCACTTCAGAAAATTTCTGTTTTAATTTCATTGTTTGTTTTCTGCTGTATCAAAACCAAAAAAAAAAAAAAAAAAGAAAGAAAGAAAGAAAAGAAAGAAAAGAAAAAGAAAAAGCTGCGTTGAAGCGTTTCCAAATTCCACTGTGTGGGCAGATGAGGGAAAATTTTGGAATAGGTATAGGATTAGCCAAACTAAAACCTTATGACCATTTATATAATACTACATAATTTTTCAGTGATCAACTCTTTAAATAACATTTCCTCTGTATAGTAGTGTCAGGTGTCTCATTCCTACAAATTATCTTCATTCTTTTTCTGTGTCTTTTTTCCTGAATAGGATTAAAGATCAATTACCAGTCACTTGGTAAGTGATATTATTATATTTTGTATGCAGTTACTTCCAGAGTGTATGAGAAAACATTGCCAAACCTTTTTTACATTCGGTAGAATTTATATTTATAGTTGATAATAACTATAAGATGTGTTTTTTTTTTATTTTTCTTAATCTGATGTAGAAAATAGTGTCTTGTAACAATAGACAGTTATGTAGCACTGACAATGTTCCATGTACTGTTCACTCATTTGATTGCTGCGTAAAACATGTGATTTTATTTTCAGATAGTAATACCGCAACTCCTCAGAGCTTAAGTGACCTGCCCAAGGTCGGTCAGGAAATACTTGTCAGGATCAGAGTTCAAACCCAGGCAGTTTGGCTCCCAATTCCATACTTTCAAGTGTATTTAACTTTACTATATCTTCAAAATATATGATAGGGACTCCATAACCCTTCTAATGATATTACAGATAATTCCCCAGAGTTCCATAACTCCTCTATTGACCTAAGAAAATACAACTACTAAAAGAAACTTACATCAGACCTTAATTCTGTGGAAATACAAAGGGAAATTTAGCATTATCATAGAAATATCAAAATTAAAACATCTGTCTACTTCCATTTTTAATGACAATGTGACATGAATACTCAACTGTCCTTTTATGGCAGTGTTAATTAAACAAGCATTTCAGACTCCATTAGAGGCAGCTTTGGGAGTGAAAGAGTGTATTATTAATATGAAAACAAGGGCAATAGATATAAAACAGAATTGTCTCCCAGTAAACCAGAACTTTTCATCACCTAATTTTACGTTCTGAGCACAAACATTAGAATTATCCTATTTCCTTTTAAAAAATTGAAAATTCTAATTTAAATAATTCATCCTGATTTTCCTGAAACATAAAGCTCAATTTTAGAAATACACCTTTTCACTTCATGTAGGTAAGTAACTGTCACTCTGTTCAACTAATATCCATAATCGTGAGCTTGTTTCTGATTGTCTTGTCAGATTCCCTACTGCTATAGTTGTATTCATTATTCAATCTCTGGGACAAGAATAAAGCAAACTCGAGGAACAGCACACTATGAGATGAGATAATGATCTCCAGCTTTGAAAATCATAGTTCAGGATCTTAATGTTTGTTTTCTAAAACTGTCTCATTCTTGTCTTGGTGTGTATATTACAGTGGAGGACTATTAGCATGACATTACGGCTGCAGGTATATTTCTTGGAGGAGCAAATATCTGAATAGTAATTGGATAAAATTATGATAATATTGGTTACTTAAATAGGTGTGTTTATGTTTTACTTAGCAATGTGATTCCCAATCTCAGTCAGGCACTTTTTTTTTTTTCACCTCTTCCGTTTCTGGGAGAAGATGGATGTTATAATACATAAAGCTCATCTCTGATCACATCAGTCCCCTGCTCAAAACCACTGAATAAATTCCAACCATCTACAAATGGAACCTAACTTGTTAGCCATGTTTGCAAACCTTTCATAATCAAGTACTATTTAACCGCCTTTCATAAATTGTAAGGCATTCACATTTTTTTCACACTAACATTTATAAACCAGAGAAGAATCCTTCAGTCACCATTGTTCACTGAGAATTTTTCTTTGCAGTTTAGTTTCTGTTGTTATGTTTCCAAGTTCACTGATTGTTCCTCTCCTTTGTCGAATCTATTGTTAAAAATATCCAATGTTATTTTTATTTGTTAGACCTTCTTCTTTTTCATCTGTACCTTTTCCTCCTGATTATATTAATATATTTATTTAAATTGTTGATTGTGTCTGTAATAAGTACTGTAAAGCTCTTGTATTCTAATGACATCATCACATCTGTAATTTATGAGTTTGTTTCTGTTGAATGATTTCCCTCTTTTTAACCATGTCTATCAAAAACAAGTTTATGTTTGTCTTGAAAGACCATCTGATATGGTATAGGATATTTATTTAGAATATCAGAATAATTTTATATTAATATGACAAAGTAATTAATGACTTTTTAAAGTAGTTTCTTCTCTTAACTCTTGTCTATAATTTTTAAGATATCATGTTTCTGAATTTTATTTTTAATAATTATTTGATGTCTATGATTTTGCTTGCTATATTTTTATGACTACTGCATTTTCTCTTTTTTAAAGATTTATTTTTGTTTGTTTTATTTTTCATGTGCTTGAGTTGCTTACAGATCATAACGATCTTTCAGAACATCTGTTCAAAACTTTATTGGACAGGTCTAGAATGGCTTTTCTTTTATCTCTTACTGTTAAGTAGGATGCTAGTGGAGTCTCTGCTGAATGTCCTTTATGTTCACTAAAGTCTCTCTGTTCACACCTATTGGAACTTGAATATTTCCCCATTCCATGTGAGTGCTGGAGAAAACTAAATCAAAAGGAAGTGGTTATTGTCTAGCCCCGGAAATTCCCATCTGTACACGAAACTTGGCATTCTGCGAAAACTCAAAGAGCCTTATCCCTCTTGTCTATCTTTATCTGCACATTTCAATTCTCTTTTCCACCATGTTCCAAATGTTTTAAGCATCTCTGCCTGACTATCATATCTCTCTCCTCAGTGAGACTGCTATGATTCTTTTGTTTTTGTTTTTGTTTTTTTGTTTTTCCTCCTTTTTCTTCATCTTGGAAAGTGTTTCAAGGTTAAAGCTCGAATTATCTTTTGGCTCAACTAATTTTTTCCCCTTTCTTAGAGATGACTTCCCAACATTGTCTGAAAATTGTTTTTCAAATGTTTTCCACATTTCTTGTGTAAAGTGAGAGGAAAAAGTAGAGTATCCATTTTTCTGCCATACACAAAAGCAATAGTCCTCAAATGAACTTAATGGACTCTTATCTTAATGGATTAGAGTTTCTTATGTCAAGATAATTTCTGCTTAGGATTTTGACATTATTGTTTCCTTGTCTTTTGGTTTCCAGTGTTGTCAGTGTCAGTCTGAATTTTGTTTCTCTGTAAATCTTTATTTCTCTTATAATTTATTTAATAATTTTAAAATTATTTTCAGTGTTCTTACTCTTCAATATTAAGTTTTAATTGCTCTTCTTGTTATTACTTCTGTTGTAATGATTTTTTGTTTTGTTTTACTCTCTAATATTTTTCATTTTCTCTCCTACCCGGATCTGTGTCTTTCATAATTCCTCTTTCCAGCTTTTGTATTCCTGACTTCTGATTAGATTTGACCCTTGAGAGGTCCTACTGAGAAATCAAGGGGGAAATAAATATTAAACCAGTAAATTTGCCTCCTACTTACTGTTTCACTATTTCAGACACTGTTGATATCTCCCCTTTGTCTTCAGTACTTGTAGAAAAGACCCAATTTCCATCACTGTATTTTCTTCAATTTACTTTCTTAAAACTGGCTGTGATACTAATGTTTTTTGAATGATGTCAACCAAAGCTGACTTTATGTTTACCTTGTCAGATCATCTGATATGGCATAGAATATTTAATTAGAATATCAGAACAATTTTATATTATTATCACAGAATAATTGATTACTTCTTAAAGTAGGTTTTCTCACTTAATTTTTTCTATACTTTACATGTGAGAAGGTTAGATACATATGAGAGGGTTAGATACTATTTATAAAACAGTTTGAAAAACGTTTTACATTTCAATTTTGAGAAAGTAGATTCCAACATAATTTAAATTAACATGTGTAAGTTATTCTGCGGTTTATTAATCTATTATTCTCTGAAGTTATCCATTCTTTTAACTGACTACCAGTAGTTCTTTCCAAATTTACTTTTTAAAAAATCATTAATTACACATTTAAAATAAGAATTAAGTAAACTCTGAACATTTGCTTTATTTTTCCTTTAAAAAAATCCTTTTAATTAATATTAGCACATACACAGAAAGTTGTAAAACATACATATACAGTGTGACAGATATTTCTAAAGCAAACATCTATGTATGTATCCAGTGACGCTCCCCCGGTTAGAATTAGAAAATTGTAAGCACCCTCAACCTCCTGCTGTGATCCCTTTTAATCATTTAACCATCCTCTCAGCCAGAAGCACTGTATGTTAATTTTTATGAGAAAAAGGTTTTTTTTTAGTTTTTCCATTTCTGTATGTTCCCCTAATGAATATGGTTTAAAATTTGGTTATCTTTAGCATTATGCAATCTCTGAATATTTGCTTTATTATTTAAGATAGCTTAAAAAATGTGGAAAGTTTTTCCTAATAATCATGTGGCTTTATAAAATTGAACTAAATTAATATTTGGAATTTATTGGAGTCTTATTTACAAAGAATTCTTAGGAAATCTATGAAAGTTTATAATTTTATAGACAGCTTACTTTTTGAAAAAAACAATAAAAAATTACAGAGAAACAAAAAATAATCATTTATTTTTACCATCTGCAATAGATTATTCTTACTTTGATATATTTGCATGCAGTTATTTCTGAAATAAAATAAACACAAGATTATATAAACTTAAGACTTTTTGAGCATTATTCAAATAGCCATCTATCTTACTGAGTCTCTTAAATCAGTCATTGTCATGAAGTTGGTGAACATAGTTTGTATAGCATACTTTCCATTCTTTCATAGATACATATACATGTAACACTTGTGTTATAAAATATGTTTGCATTTTTAATGTTTTGATAAATCACATCAGAATGTGCATATAATTCTGCAATTTGTTTTCTACATTATGTTTTAAAAATATTAAATGCTATATAAATACATGTTTGTTGGAAGCCAGCCTTGGAGGCCCACCTGATTGACAGGGTCCTGGTGGGCCGAAGACCCCAGGCTGCAGGGTGAGCCTGGGAAGTTGAGGCTCTTCTGTCTTCCACCTTTTCTATTTGGTACGGTCAAAGAATTCTGTGCAGTCATAGAAGAAGAAAATGTCATGTTTATGTGAAGTACTCACAACTAACCTGAGAATGTCATGGTTTATTTTTCCATTTCCCACTATGCTGTTTGGCCTTTTCTAACAAATGCAATGGTTAAACTCTGAAGCACATCAAAAATGCTTTCTTTTACTTGGTTATAAGTTACTAGATATTGCTTGAGCAAAAATGATACAAGTATATTCACTCCTTATTTGATTTAGAATTATGCAGTTTAGTGTTTAGACATAAGGTTTTTTAGAAGCACAAGTTTATAGTAAGTTCATTATGAATTCATTATAAGTTCTAACACTTATCTAGGAGTTATGTAGGTGATTTATAACACTGTTTTCACAGATTTAGGATGAAGATTAATTGTTAAAGTTTTTACTTAATTCAGTGGTTAAAATTCTAAGTTAACATTTATAGAGTGGGTTTTCACTGAATTCATAATATACTAATTGGATACTTTTATGATAAATTAACAAAATACAGAGAGCAACCTTGGGGGGCTGGGAAAACATCACTAAAAGCTTCTTTTGAGTTTTCCTTAGAAATAAACACTGCAGGATAAGAGAAAAGTAACAAAGACACCTGGACAAGAAAGGTGATTATGAAGCTTTGAAGGTCATAAAAGCCCCAGAGAGAAAACTCCTGCTACATAGAGAACTGTACACCTGGAAACTTTCTTGAAGCACTTAAGGACTGTAATTTGGGACTGTTTTGAAAAGAGTTGCTGGTAGTGCTATTCTAGACATGATAATTGATCCATGTATTAAATGTAATTGGTAAATGTGATATCATGCAAGTTTATGTAATCAATACACATATATATGAGGGTTGACAAAAATTATTAGGCTCTGGTTATGTTTAACAAGGTTTTTACTTTGAGTCATTAATTAAGTTTTAATCCTGTAGTTTAGTGTTTTATAATTACTTTGAATATTGTTTTAAGTTCATAAGTCTAAGTTCACATAATGATAAAATTGGTGCCTTAAAGATAATAATAGCCGGGCTCGGTGGCTCAGCCTGTAATCCCGCGCCTTTGGGAGGCTGAGGTGAGTGGATTGCCTGAGCCCGCGGGTTCGAGACCCGCCTGGGCAACAAGACCTCATCTCTACAATAAATCCAAAAATCAGCTGGGCGTGGTAGCACGTGCCTGTAATTCCGGCTACTTGGAAGGCTGAAGCGGAAGGATCGCCAGAGCCCAGCAGGTCGAGGTTGCGGTGGCCGGGAGCGGCCACTGCACTCCAGTCTGGGTGACAGAGTGAGACTCCAACTCAAAAAAAAAAAAAAAAAAAAAAAAAAAGATAATAATAATTGCTCAAGTGCCTATCTGAAGACAAAGATATTTTCCAGGAGGTTGCCAAGCATAAGGGAAAACACCATTATCCTAAACTTAAAAGCTCATTAGCAATTATGCAACCATATTAATTTTAGTTGTGTTAGCTTTATTTCATTGTGCTTAGTTCACCTTATATGTTTATTCAGAGTAAAGATTAGTGTATGTATTTTCACAGCAAATCACTTTCATAGTTATTCTTTAAATCCTAGCCACTGTTGTTTGGTCAAGTTAATAGACTTCATATTCCTACTATCACTAGGTACAATCTATAGTTTTGTTTTGGTGATTTTAAGGCTTTTTAATTAGACAAGTGATGTGGAACAGAAATCAAAGCATATCTTGTATGCATTATGTTTAGTTTAAGTGAAACTCGTTTTAAACTTATCTCAAGACTCATTAACTGAAAGTAGTCAGTGTTCTTGGCTTGTTCGTTTCTTCTAAGATCGCTAGATGGTGGTAACTTTTAAAGGATATGTACATGAAGGAACTTTCTTTGTCTTGCCCCCTTTACAAATAGTCTAAAAGCTTTCTGTTAACTAATAAAGAATGTCATCTGTTCAGCAAGCGGGTGTCTGAGTAAATATTTTCATCTTTCGCCTATTCATCTCTCCTTCAGGAAACCCAAGACCCGGCAGGGGCAGGATCGCTGCACATGTTTATTGTATTTTATATTATAAATAATTTAACATGCTGCATATTTTATGAGTAATTTATTTTTGTGTATAACGATGAGTGGATATGCTGAAGCTTACGCCTAAAAGATTTTGAAAGTCTATTGTGCTCATCTCTTCTGAACTCCATATTCAAAGATCTTATATTTGTTGGTAGAAGTTGGCATGGGGGGCAGCATGAATACCATGAAAATTAGTAAATGCTAAAAATTAAGAATTTCCTCCAAAAGAGCTGGTTTTTAAACTTTGTTTCCAATAGAATATTACTATGTATGAACAACACTAAAATGAACATCTTGATGCAAGTACCTTCCTTTCTTACATATGCAACATTTTATAGGAAATACAAGTTATTTCATTGCTTGAAAATAAGTTATTTCATTGCTAGATTGCTATGTTGATCAATTACTTAAAGGCTGTTTGTAAGCTATATCTTTAAATTGCTCTCAAAAGTGGGTACAGCAATTTTCATGTCCACCAGCACAATCTGAAAGTATTTTTTACATGTAAGCTATTATTAGAGATTGTCAGATTGTTAATTTAAGTTTTTGTTAATTTATACAATTGTATTATTAAATGATTGACTGAAATTTATTTCCCAAATAATTATAGATAAATAGGGCTACATCAAACTAAAAGCTTCTGCACTGCTAAGGACGCAATCATCAAAATAATAATTTTCTAATATTTTAGAATAATATTTTTTGTAAATTTTACTGTGCCCATTTAAGGTATACAACAGGATGCTATGTAATACATATATGTCTATAATATATGTAATTATGTATATAATATGTATGCTGCAGCATTTTGTTGTGCACACGTGTGCATGCACACATGTGTGCGTGTGGGTGTTTATGTGTGCGTGTGTGTATTCAGTAAAAAAGCTACTAGGGTAAAAAAAATTAACATAGGCATCATCTCAGATAGTTATACTTTGTGTGTGTGTGTTTGTGGCAAGAAGTGCTCACTTAAGGATGAATTCTAAATAGTGTAAAATTTTATTACAGGTACTCTTCATGTTGCACATTAGATTTCTAGACCTATTCATCCTACTTATCTGCTACTTTGTATCCTCTGACCTACATCTCATCATTTTCTCCCCATTCACCTTCTTATTGCTTTTGGTAATCATTTGTTCTCTATCTCTGTATATTGTACTTTCATGTGTATATATTTGGAATGCAAATAAAATGATGCAATACTTTCTTCCCCCATGTCTAACTTATTTCATTTAGTGCAATGTCCTCCAAGCTCTTCCACATTGTGGCAAATAACTTTTCATTTTTTCTTAGGATTAAATTATATTTTGTTTCATATACACATCACAGTTTCTTTATCCATTTGTTCATTGATGGATACTTAGGTTGTTTTCATTTTTGTCTATTGTCAATAATGCCACGAGGAACATCAGAATGCAGATATTTTTACTAGGTGCTGATTTTATTTTAATTTATTATATGCTTAGAGAAGGAATTTCTGGGTCACATGGAAGTTCTATTTTTATTTGGTTTAGAATTCATTACAATGTTTTCATTATTACTACACAAATATATACCTACAACAATGTCCAAGTGCATTTCTTGTTACTTCCTCACCAACATTTACTATCTTTTGAGTCTTTTTTTTTTTTTCCTTTGAGACAGTGTTTCACTGTCACCCAGGCTGGAGTTCCACGGCAATTTCACATACAACCTAAAACTCCTGTGCTCAAGTGTGCCTCCCAGCTGAGTCTCCCAAGTAGCTGAAACTTCAGGCATGCACCACCACTACCAACTTTTTTTTTTTTTTTTTTTTTTTTTTGTAGAGATGAGGTCTCACTTTGTTATCCAGGCTGATCTCAAACTCCTGGTATCAAGCTGTCTTCCTAGCTCACCTCCTAAAGTGCTGGATTATAGATGTGAAACATCGCACTCAATTTCTGTTTGATTATTTAAATATTAGTCATCTTAACTGGTGTGATATAGTTGTTATAGTGGTTTTAACTTGTGTTTTCCAGATGATTAAAGTGAATGAGCACAGTTTCATGTACCTCTTGGCCATTTTTATGTCTTCGTTGGAGAAATGTCTATTCAGTTATTTTTCACATCTTTAAATTGGGTTGCTTTTCCAGTATGGAGTTTTATGAGTGTTTATAAATTATTGATATTAACTCTTTATTAGATACATGGTTTGCAAACATCGTTTCCCAATCCACAGGTTACAGTTTCACTACACTACACAAATATATACCTACCAACAGCGCACAAGTGCATACACTGAATGCTTCCTTTGCTTTTCAGAAGCTTTTTAGTTTGCTCTAGTCACATTTATTTATGTCTTGTGGTCTGAGTTTTTGGTGTAATATTCAAAAATTTATTTCCCACATAAACATCTAGGAACTTCACCTTATATTCTCATCTAGGATTTTTAGAGTTTCTGACCTTACAATTAGGTGTTTATTTATTTTTAATTGAATTGGGAATATGGTATAAGATAAAAGTTCAATTTCTTTTCTTTTTTTTTTTTTGCATATGAAAATTCTCCTTTTCCAGCACCATTTGTTGAAGAGACTATCCTTTCCCCAATGTGTTGCCTTTGTGCTTTTGTCAAAAATTAGCTTACTAAAAAAAAAAAAAAAAATTAGTTGACTACATAAAGACGGGATTTATTTTTAGCTTTCATTTCTGTCTCATTGGTCTACATGTCTGTCTTTATGCCAGTACTATATTGTGTGATTATTATAGACTTGTAATATAATTTGAAAGTTGGAAGTGTGATGTCTCCAACTTTCTTTTTTTTTTTCATCATCGTTTTAATTATTCAGTCTTTTATAGTTCCATATACATATTGCACATTTTTTTCTATTTCTGTGAAAAACATCATTGGGAGTTCAGTAGAGATTGCATTGAAACTATGTGTTGTTTTGAGTACTATAAACATTTTTAAAATATTAATTATTTCAACACATGAGCACAGGATATATTTCTTTTTATGTATTCTTCAATTTATACTATTAAGGTTTTATATAGTTTTATGAGTACATATATTTTACATCCTTGCTTATATTTATTATTGAATATTTTGCATATTAAAACGCTGTTAAATTTTGTACGCTAATTATTTCAACTTGCAATGTTATTAAAATTATTTATTAGTTCTAACAGTTTTTTGTGAACTCTTTGGAGCTGTTGTTGTTATTGTTGTTTTTATTTATAGGATTATGCTATTTGTAAATAAAGAGAAAAAATTATTGATGATGATTGATTTAATGTAGAATCAAATATTTTTCACTTACCTGTGTTATTTCTTTTGGTAGCAACTTCTTTCATGTCACTCTCTAAATTAAAACAAAACAAAACAATATTGCTAACATTTATATTTTGCTTCACTATTCCATAATACTTGATGATGGTGCATTTTTTAATAGTCCACTAGAATATGAACACTTAGTTTTTTATTTATGTGATATTGCTTTTTGTTTTCATTTATAGAATTATACTAACTGTCCAACTTAAGCAGATTAGCTTACCCTGTTTTTATTTTACTGTTTGTTTTTAAAAGTAATTTTATATTTTTTTATTATTTGACAAAAACTCCTCATAATATCAAGACTCTATGATTTTGAGTGGAAATGTTTTTACGACATCAGCCATTCTTAATGGATATTACATTCTCAGATATTGTATTCCATTGCTTTTAAAACTTACTTTTCTCAGGTAACTTCAAAATATTGTTAAAATATATTTGAACAGATTTATTGATAATGGAAACAATGTTTTCAGTTGTCTTATTTAGCTCTAATTAATTTTTTGATTGTTTTACTCTTCCTTTATTCTTTCTCAAAATTGAAAAAAAAAATTCTACTGTCTTTTTCAAAAATTTCTGAGCCGGACTCGGTGGCTTAGCCTGTAATCCCGTGCTTTGGGAGGCTGAGGTGAGTGAATTGCCTCAGCCCACGGGTTCGAGACCTGCCTGGGCAACTTGGCGTGACCTCATCTCTGCAATAAAATCAAAAATCAGCCGGGTGTGGTAGCGCGCGCCTGTAGTTCCGGCTACTCGGAAGGCTGAGATGGAAGGATCCCCAGAGCCCAGCAGGTCAAGCCTGCGGGGACCAGGAGCGTGCCACTGCATTCCAGTCTGGGCGACGGAGTGAGACTTCAACTCAAAAAAAAAAAAAAA